>NC_056729.1:101628972-101745415 GCF_019279795.1 Protopterus annectens
AGATTTAGCTTCAAAAGTGGGTAAGTTAAAAATTACCTGATCTATCTGAGAGAAGATGACAAAGGGTAACTGGGTGATATGAGCTTGGGACTTTTTGCTCTAAAGGCCAGGACAGAAGATGTATATACCTTCTTGCCATATCTGTTAAAAGCTGTTCCATCTTTGTCAGTAGGTAATGGGTAGGATGAAATTAAAGGTTCTAAAGAGCCATCACAATTCAGGGAAATGACAGCAGGGTTCGCTAAAGAGTTTCTGAACATATATTTATGAGATTCTGGGACTTTATATAGCCTATCAAGCAATTTTAGGGGCAGAAGTTTGGACATCAGCTTAGGAACATTCATTTAAATGTGTCCTCTAGAGCCCATATAACCAGTGGAGCAGCATGGGGTTTAGTGGAGTTAGCATGAATGTGGGCATAGTACCTCTTCTGTTTCTCAAAAATTTATTTTCCCACCTACTGAAAACAATTCCTTCATTATGGAAATAGTGTATGACAAAGAAATATTCTCAAGTGGGGAAACAGATGAAATGGTCTCTTCAGATTCTTACTCAAAGTAAACAGGTGAAGAGCATAATTAAGACCATATTTTTCAGATTCTAAATAAGAATCATCTTCAGAGGAATAGGGGGATCTTTTCCTTTTTGAATATGCATGCAATGGAGAAGATTGAAGCGATGGAAATGTTTTTAAAAAAGTCTTCACGAAATTATACCAATCCTCCCTAGAATCCTTAGCACTAAACAGAGGGGAAGGTAGGGTAAGCAGTTTTGTTTTTTATGATCTTTTATAGGGGTATCCAAGTTAATAGTCTTGGACATATTGGATGCCCAGATCTCCATAAGGCAGCCAGCTACTTTATCCTGGACTGAAATTAGAGATATCCTGTCTGGACATTCTGATATCTGAAAGCTGAGCTCTTTCTTCTCAACTATTGCCTAATTTTAGGCTGAGGAGGATGTGCCTTGTAATTTACCCTTAGCAGCATTCTCTGGAGTAGCACCAGTGGGTTCGGGAACTTCAGACTGATAGTCCAAGGACTCAGAAATGGTCACAGCAGAATCATCAGTCTGTGACCTGTAAATTGAGGCTGAAAGCAGGGACAGTTCAGAATCCTGTTTGGTACATTTTTTTAATTCTTTTTATTGGAAAGGGTACATCCAATCAGGGAGAGCTGACTTCCACAAAGGAATGGGCAGGGGCCCTTAAGCGCTGGTTCTCAAGAAAAATATTCAGACTATTCAGATGACTACAAATTGTCTTAAGTGTAAAAGAAAGTACAATTGGATATGCAAAATTTACCATAATAGTAAATGTTCTAACAAATCACTGTTGTAGTACCCTAATCTCTATGGGCCCTACCCTCCACTGTAACTGGCCAGAGGGCACATTTCACACACTACAACTGTCAGAAGCTTGAGCAGAACTCTGTAAAAGTTCAGTTGGAGCACAAAAAGCTTCACAGCATTTTTTGCCAAGGAGGGAGGCAAAAGATCTGAAAACAATGCTAGGAAACAAACCAAACAGTAAGGGGTGGAGAAATCCATACCATGACACTATCAAAATAGTAACAACAAAAATGGTGGCTGGAAGGCTACTGCAATAGTTATCTATTACTGCATCTACTGTCATGGTATATTTTACTTAAGCAATTGTACTATGCTCAGACATGGATCATTGTTGCAGTAGCCTCAGCGATATGGGTAGATTACCATTGCGCAGGGAAGAAAAATGGGAAAAAAGGAGGAGACCAATAAACTAAAACCCCTGGAGAATGGTCCTAGCAAAGTGTATTTTGGACCTGAAAAAGGAATCCAGATCGTAGTGCTTTGTAAAAGTCTGTACAGAGGACCAAGTTGCTCCCCCTGAAGTGCTTCTAGAATCTACCACTTGCAGAAAGCCACGGAAGATGCCAAAGCCCATGTAGAATGGGCCATAACCCTGCCTAGAAGTGTCTTATTATGCTGAGTATAACAAATGGCAATAGCATTAGACAATCACCTGGGAATGGTCTGTTTTGAAACTGGTTGTTCTCTCCTCTTGCTGTCATAGAAGACAAATAGCTGATCAGCTTTCCTGAATGTTTTGTCTAGGTAGTATCTGAGCTACCTGTGGACATCTAGAGAGTGAAGGGTCCTTTCTCCCTTGTTCTAAGGTTCAGGAAAGAAAACAATGAAATGATATGTAAACTCTGAGAACATTTTAGACATAAAAGTAGAATTTTTTATCAGGGAAACCCTGTCCTTGTGGAAAACAAGGTACCGTTGACTCACCATAAGAGCTTGTAACTCATATACTCTCCTAGCATATGTCAGTGTGATGAGTAAAGCAGTCTTCCAAAAGAAAAATCTTATTTCAGCCTTTGGTTCAAATGGAGACTAAATAATCTTTTCACGCACAAAGTTCAGAGCCCAAGGAAGAGCAACCAGTTTCCTAAGTGGACAAGTATGTAATACTTCTTTCAAAAAATGTTAAACTTGAGCATTATTAGAAAGCAGCGGAGGCAAAGACAGACAAGCAGAAATGGCTGACAAATGTACCTTGACACAGGAATATGAAAGGCCATTGAACAGTAACTTACACAAATAATTAAGAACCAGAGGCAGCCGGGCCTGAAGAGAACCCTAGTTCTTTGACTGACACCAACTAGAAAATCTTTTCCACTTCTCCATAAATGATATTCTAGTAGCATGCTTTATTATCTCCTTTGTACCTGTTGCATGTGCTCAGCAAAAAAGTGTCTAAAAGGTATCAAAATTTGATCATTTAGGTAGTTACAGAGTTTTCAGGTTGAGGTGTATCAAACATCTCTTGTCTTGTGAAGTAAATACAGACTGTAGGGAAGCTTGTGGTAGTTGTCTTTGGTCAAATTGAAAAAAGGGAGTCACCATCATGATTTTTGGAGAGTCCTTCTAGATTTTTCAAAGAACTCTGGATATCACTGGAAAAGGCAGAAAAGCATGTAGAAACATTCCCTTCCATGGGAATAAAAAAGCATCTGTCTTCCAAGCCTGTTTGCAAGGAGTCCAGCAGCAGAATCCCTTTTGTTGTGTGTTGTGAAGGGAGGCAAATGGATTTACTTGAGGTATTCACCACAGCTGGATCAATTCTTAGATGACCCCACCATTTTTTGGGGGGGTCTATTCTGGTCCTGTTGAGCTTGTCTGCAATCAAGTTTTGTTCTGGTGGAAAAGAGCCTGAAGAGTCAAACTGAGCTGTCTCCCAGGCTATCATAACAAAACTGCAAAGAATGTAAAAATCTGCCCCTTCCCCCATTTATGTACTACACCACTGTGGTATTAATTGTGTATACGTGCAGAAATCTGCTTCTATCCACCTACACAATCTCACAAAGCCTGTACTTTTACCCCTTTTGAAATTGCTCCCTATGCAAGGTCTGAACCATATGGTTACTGATTGTAGGGGTGTCAGAACAAAGAATGGAAGACCTGGATTTGCAAATTATTCAGTCTACTCACCATCCAGTCTCTTTTTTACAAATCCCAGGACTGTGATCTGAAAGAAAAATTGGGTAGATACCGAGTCTAAATTGATCCGAGGTACCACTATATTTTCCTCATGTGTAGTCTGGTAAAGAGAAGTATGAGAATCATGGGTGTCGTCTACCCAACAATTCTGAGAACCTCCTTTGCAGATGGCTGGTTTTCACTGAAGAAACTCAGTAGAAACATGCCTACTTTAATGGGAGGAAGAAAGGCTCTTCCCAGGGCAGAATCCAACATACATTCCTGGAAAATCATTCTGTGAAAAGGGATGAGAGAACACTTCTAAAAGTTGATTTGAAATCCCAGATTAAGTAGAACTTCCTGAACAGTTCCTAAAGACTCTTGACAGATAGGGAAAGAGTCTGTAGAGATGATTATTGTTCAAATATGGAAAATATAAATGCCTTGAAGTCTATGATAAGCAATAACTAGATGCAGTGGAGAGTTCAAAGGGTAAAACAGAGAGATGACAATGTAAGCCACATACAGCAAATCTTAAGAATTGTTTGAAACGCTTGGCAGTAGGACTAAGATGATAGGTGCCATTTAAATTCAGCTGTACCTTGAAAGCTAGAGGTGGGATCAGAAGTACAAAAGCCTGAAGAAATAACGTCTTTAACTTAAGAATCTTGACAAAAAAGTTTGGGAAAGAAAGATCCAGCACAGGTTTCCAGGATCCTTCTGTTTTGGGAACTGGAAAACATCATGAATAATAACCTTTGCCTAGGGGACTGGGAGGCATAGGTTCTATGACTTCTAGAGACGGCATGTGTTGCAAAATGGGACGAAATAGACAGATCTGGTTCCCTGGACAAGAAGGAATCCTCTTGCAAACAGGGAAGAATTTCCATTGCAAAGTGTATTCCCACTGTATTACATTCAGAGTGCAGCTATCTGAAATAATCTGATGCCAGAAGGAAAGATGCAGCCACAAAGACGTGAAAAAGTTCTTAGGGTGGGTTGGGAGTGGGGGACCTGAACAGTCAGATTGTCATGCAGACTAAGTTGACTGTCTTTGACTTTAAGAGGATTTTCCTTTCTTTCTGAGCCTCACTTCCATCGCATTTTAAAACCCTGATCAATGGCCCCCTTGTTACTTAGACTGCATATTGGTAAAGAGAGCTGAAGAGGAGGGAAAGTTATGTCTGTAAAAGAAGAATTGAAAATTTTGAGTCACTTCTTGAATAAGTTTTCCTATTTCAACAAACTTCAGCCCCTCAGCTATAGGAGGACCACACAGAGTCTCCTTATCTACTGGAGAATATAAAATCTCAGATTTCAGCCTTATCAGGAAGATTTTGAAAACAAAGCCAAGTAAGTCTTCAAAAACTAATGCAGAAGTAGCAGCTGTGGAGGGAGAATCAGCAGTATCATAAGCATATTTTAATATATGCTTAGTCAGTGGAGAAACAGCTATCACAGAAGCATGTAAATAAGTCTTTAACTCAGAAGAAGGAATGATCACCATTAATTTCTCCATGTTCTCAAAAGATAATAATAAAAAACTTTAACATTTGAGCTTGACAGTTTAAAATTCTGAAAGAATATATTGTCTTCCGAAATTATCCACTGCTTTTTCCTCCTTGTTAGGGGGAATGGCTGTAGTAGCTGTTATCTGTTTAACAGAAGCAGATTTGGATAGATAAATAACTGCTGGATCTGCTTTATAATTAGAAAATAGGTACATTTGTGTCTGGAATACCTTGTATAACTCGTCAGACTTCTTGGGAGCAGGAAGCTGACCATCAGGTATGCTAGAAGTAGTGAGGAAAAACATCCTCTAAACAGACAAGATAGGAGGGATAGTTGCAGCTTTAGGCATCCACTAAAACAAATCACAATGCTTTTTTTGTGGCACAGGAACTTCATTTTGGTTACACTGAAAAGACTATCATCTTACATAGTTTCATAGGCTCATATATATATATATACTAGGCTAATGACCACCAGGGTCTTCAGCAATTTATCAATCCAAGCAAACTAATTCTAAAGTACAACTACCTCCATGCAAAGTATGTTCTTCTAACTGAAATTTCCTGCCAGAAAAATGAAGTTTCCTTCTCTTGCCTGAAGAATCAGAAGGTGAAGAGAAAGCATTAAGTTCCCTTTCAAATCCCAGTAAATCTCTGTCCACAGAAATAGAAACAAGAGTTTTATGTTATTTCTTATTAAGCACAGTCTCTCTGAAAAAAGGGAAGGACACCAGTCATATCTTTCACCTGCCTTCCTGGACAACTGAAAACCTTCACCTATCCCTTCCCTTGACAACAAGAAAAGTGCCTCTCCCTTGCCCATCAAGAGCATCCCTACAGACAAAGAGGATGTGGCTATTGCCCAGTCTTTGGAGGCTGAAAAGGCTATACCAAGAGGACTGGGGGGAAAAGATGGGATGTTTGAGGAACACCAGGTGGCCACAGCAAAGTCACTTGCCAGTAAATGAGGCAGAATAGGAGCAGGCCCGACACCTGAAGACTCCTTTGTAATTTTCTTAATTTTGCATGCAGGCAAAGGTAGAACCATGGAGACTGGAGATTGCTCCATAGGTAAGTGTCAAGGAAGAGACGCTGAAAGCGGGGAATGGAGCCTGGATGAGTTGGTAAAGTGTAAGGTAGAGAACAAGTGGTTCTTAGGTATATAAACCACTGATAGTCCCTCACAAGCACAGTATCCTGCTTCAAACACACAACACTTTGCAAACTAATTAAAATTTCAGTCAAAGTAAAAAAATTCCTGAGAGAAAGTTCACACAAGAATTTACATAACAACTCCTTTAGAAATGCGATGACAGTCCCAACACCTTCAGTTTCCTAGTTAAGCACAATCATTATCACAGAAAAGCACAAGTTATCCTCATAAAATAAAAATTAGTAGAAGGCTTTCTTCAAGGGGAACTTATCTGCACAGGTCTCTCTCTCTCTCTTTCACTCTGAAGCTTGTTGTACTCCAATTGTACTTATATGTAAGGTATCTTTAGCTTTGTGAAGTTTGTTGTTTGCAGACAGTGGGGGTAGTACCCATATAGATTAGACTTCTACAAAATTGATCTATGTTTGAACCTCTACAAATCTCACAAGGGCAGACATCATGTGACTCACCTAAACAAAAACACACAAGCCATATGAGAATCCTTGAAACAGATTTGCCTACCACACAGAAATATCCCTTTTTTTGCCAGACATAAGAAAAGTTTGACACAACTTTTTAGTCAAGTACTTATCTGCCCAGAAACCGGCGTACTAGCTGACCACTGAACCTAAGCCATGGTGTTGACAAGCATCTGACTGAATTCTTCAATGGCAAGAAAGTCCTGAAATTTTGCAGCCATACATCTCTTTTACAGTAGCACTCTCATGCTGCAATGGATATATGGGCACGAGGAAGGCACCCAAATAAATGTTTATATACTGGCCAGACATCCATTCCTTGGCAAGATATGTCCCATATAGCTAGAAGCTACTGCAACGGTGATCTAATGATGAACACGTAGTGCACATAGTATGCTGGCAACAGACTGGCACTTATAAAATGTTATTTTTTTTCAGAAAATTAACAACTGTGGCGTTGTCGCCTCACAGTTAGACGTTGCCCGTTCGATTCTCAGTTAGAGCGTCTTCTGTGTGGCAACATGCGTGAACAGGCGTTCCTTCGTTGAAGGTTGTGCGTTAGGCCCGGAAAGCCAGCACGTAAAACTCTACTGCCAATCATTAGTGGACCGGAGTTCCGCTGTGGCGACCCCCAACCAGGAAAAGCCGAAAGACACAAACAAAACAACTGTAATTAAAAATGAGACTAAGGGAAAAGTTATATTACTGAAATGGGACATGTGACTGCTACGTCTACCAGTGAGAGCGGTTAGGAAAAAACATTTCACTTGATCTTCAAATGTCACAGACTGGCATGTTGCATTATTTTTATTCTCAATTTCCCTTGTGAGTATTGTGTTGAAGTACTGCTGAGTATGCAGCTGGAGCTGCAGTAATGCTCTAGAGTATTTCTTCACAGTGTTGTCTTGACATCAGAAGTACAAATCCTTCATATTCCTACAAAACAAAAATGTTGGTTTTCAGTTGGAACATGCTATGTCTAAAATGCCATGCTTTCAAGCAGTTAAAGTGGTTGAGTTCAAATTTAGACCTGACATGCACTCAAATATCTGAGGCTGGAATAGCAGACTTAGATTTACTTTGTAGGGGAATATCCTGCTATAGTGCATGGAGCACAGTGATTATGCTCCGATATCATGAGAAAGATAAGTCAGTTAAGCACTCTTATAGCACAAGGACTGATCTTAACAAATGTTAGGCACCTCCTGCTTAACTTGTTAAGGTCGGGTGTCTCTCTAGGCAGTCAAATCTGCCAGTACTGACCTGAAAAGACAGTGGCAGAATGAAAAACTGATTTGTTTCTGACTGCTGTCCATACCAGTAAAGTGTCCTTGACTTCAAGTTATAAACTAAGAAAGTAGCTAGCATAACAGGATGGGTGTTTGCCTGTATTTTCTGAAGTATACAAAGACTGAAAACTCCAGTATATGTCATTATCTTTTAGCTGAATCCTCAGTAATTTGTCCAAAACCCACAGAATTTATGAGGAACAGACCAAACATATAAGGTGAAAATATGGGCATTCTGTGAAAATCTGGACAATTGACAGCAACTTCAAGGTAAGTGTAAACATACCAGACTGTGGCTGTCTTTCTGACAGTGCTCGCTAAGTGCTTTATGGCTTTGAAAGCAGGTAAAACACTTCGGAGTTTTTTTTCCCTGTAATTAGTAGCACATGGAGCATAAAAAGCTTCATGCACTACATAGAAATATGATTGGGTTTCTGATCATATATGTGTTCTCAACATAGATGCCAATATTCACCTCTCGAGCTTCACTCATGAGGTGAATTTCATAGCATCCTTGATTCGAACCCATAATAAGTAAGTTAGAACCACAAAACCAAGAAAACTATAAACAAAACATTCTGATGAAGTCTGGATACCAGGACAAAAGTGCTTAATTTGTATATTAAAGAAGTGTGTTCTGCATTTTTTTTTAATAAGCAAGTTATGATTGGTGACCTGATCATAATCTTCTGTGTTACTGTCTGACATCTTCATATTGGACATAAGCTTGGCATTTTATGATAGGTTGACGATAGAATTATTCATATGTCTCCAGTGTTACAGTTTGATATTTTACATTATTCTCAGTTTATATTGTGAATATTGCTTCCAATGCAAGCAGAGTATAATAATGTCTAGAATACTATTATACTGAGTTATCAGTACTTCAAAAATAAAATCATATATATTCAAAAAGATAAGTGTGTATATTTTTTCAGTTGTAACATGCTATGGCATATACAATGCTTTTAAGCAGCTAATTTGGTGGGGTTCAGATTTATTGCTGAGCTGCAATGAAATCTTTGAAAGCAGAATAATAGTCTTGGGTGCATTTGTAACTGAATATCCTGTTGTTACTGCTTGGAAGTTTGATTCAAAAATTGTCAAAGCGCATAGCAAAAATACAGCTTTTTAGACACAGGTTCAAAATGCAGGTGTCTGTCTTCACTGTCATTAATTGCAGTTTCTGCAACTGGCATTGTGCCGAACTTCTGCTTAGTATACAAGATGCAAAACAGCCCACAGTACTTGTCATTACATCAGAAGCAAGAATCCAATATATTTCACTAGAAAAAAATATATATATTTTTTTTAATTTGTAACATTATGTGGCCAAACTGCCATGTGTTCAAGCAGTTAAAAGTGGTGGTGTCATATTCAGTGCTGTATTGCACTATAACTCCTTAGGGTAGCATAGTGGTCTTTGGTGTATATCAATGATGGCGAACCTATCACATGCATGTCAAAGGTGACATGCCACAACATTTTGGGTGATACATTGGGTCTATATTACGTTATCGAATCCCATTAATATCGAACACCAGAAGACCGACATGTAAAGAGCGAACTACAGCAATGGTGAATGTACAAAACCGTGAAATGTGAAATGTCGACGTGTGATGGTTGGCCCGTCTGCGGTATAGCTCTGTAAGGTAAGTGTGCAATAGTTACGGACCTTAGGGTTAGGGTGCGGGTTAAGGTAAGTGCATAGATAGGTAATGTATGTAAGGTTTAGTGTAGGGTTAGAAGTAGGGTTTTGTTAACTGTATGTGTGTGGATTATTTGTTTTGTTTGGGTATATGTCTGTAGGGTAAGTGTGCGATAGTTACGGACCTTAGGGTTAGGGTGTGGGTTAAGGTAAGTGCATAGATAGTAATGTATGTAAGGTTTAGTGTAGTGTTAGAAGTAGGGTTTGGGTTGTGTATGTATGTGTTTTATTTATTATGTTTGGGTAGGTAGTATGTAGCGTGCGGTGGTGTTGGCCGACTATGATGGTTCGAGATTTGAAAATTCGCAGTTTAGGGGGTTCGTCGTATTTGCAGTTCGGGCTTTGTGTGTCGGTGTTATGGTGTTCGATGTTATCGGGATTCTATAACGTAATATAGACCCGACATACCAGCACTCACCAACACCTGAGTTACCAAAGAAACTGCTTTTGCATTTGCTGCTTGTGTGAAGTGCATTGAATTATTTTGTGCCAGGAGCCAGTTCAACAACAGTGCTGCAGAGTTAAGGAAGTTATGAACCTCAAAGACTATTTTGGTATACTTTCTCAATACAGTCTGCAAAGGGCAGTGCTGACATTGTTTTCACTTCATGGTTACACTTCTACAAAGGGCAAGTAGTCTGCATTTCTAGGAGTTTGCTGTTTTACACCCTCTCAACTGTCCCTCTTAATCCCTCCTAAAACTGGTAACTTTTTAAACTTAATAATGACAATAATTAGATTTATAGACTAATTTTACATCAGAAAATATATATTAAATCACATTCATTTTTTTCTGTCAGTGTCTCAAATTAATGGTACTAGTAGTTTAAAACTGTCCATATCTCTTATTTCTAGATTTGTCCCTGATTCTGTTGAGATTTATCCCTGATGTATTGAGAGCCATGCTGTTTTATTTATTTTTATTTATTTATTTTTTTTTGTTGCGGGGGTGACGTGCAAGCAGAGTCAAGTTAGGCATTTTCCAAATGTTTGACACACCGAACCCAAAAGTTTCTTTTTTTACACTGGTGTATTTTATAGCTGAATGCTGTTATTACTGTTTGGAAGTTTTATAATAAAATCTTAATGAATGGCTGAGAAATGGGTCTTTTATCTATAGATTGTGGGTACATAGACTCATAGGCCTTCACTGCCAAAGTCTGATATTTTGCATTATGCTAGGTTTCTGGTGAGGATGTTTTGAGTTGTCATTAAAAAAACAACAACTTATTTTTCCTATACAGGGAAACTTTTCTGTTACTGGAATTATGACCCTACCAAATGTAGACTCATATGTGATAACATGTTACAGGAGTATAAAATTCTGTATGTGTTTTTATGCCACAAATCACCAGCTAAGTGCTTTCTGTAGCTGAGGCCCATGACAAATTCCAATAAATTAATATTTTTATGGTGACATAGATAATGTCCCAGATTGCTAGGTAATAGAAATAGTTTCATATAGGTATTTGAGGGTTAATTTTTTTAACATCTGCTTTGCAAAAAATGTATATTTTGCATTTCTTTAGATTGAGAAACTCATTATGGATCTGAATTGTATCATTGATATGTTCTTATGAAATCAGAACCAAAATAATACTCTTTTCTCAGAAAAAAGTGACTTTTTTGTCATTTTATGTTAAAAATATGCATATTTTATTTGTTCAGGCAGGCATGTACATATTTCAGATTCTTGGCTTTATTCCAACATATATTTGTACTAAGCACAGCATACCAAGAAGGCTCTATGGAATAAATACAGAGGTGACAATTCCAGAGAATGAAGTACTAGGTGTACATGATAGTGTGGAATAGTAAATTAAAACTGCAACATCATCAGCCCTTCACCTGATTCCAAAACACAAGATCTGCACAGTACATCAATAAAGGGTGTCAAAAAGAAATGTCAGTACACACCATTATCCACAAAGTGATAATTCAGAGGAAGTGAAGATGACTAGGGGTCTATATTATATCATCGAACACTTAAAAACAGGAACGATGAATAATCGACCCTATGTAAGCGAAAGCTTACAATCTCGAAAGCTCAGAACAGCGATTTCCAAAAAAAAAAAAAAAGAAAAAAAATTGAAAGAATACATAAAGTGAGGGGCTTTGCCCCCCACACCCGCCCTACTTAAATATACCAACTCCGAGATTGCACTACAGTGCTGAAAACAGCAAAGTAAAGGAAGCGGCCAAGCAAATTCTTTTCCTGGGAAAGAATTTGTTTAAAAGCCGCTTCGCTATTTTGCCTTTTCATTATTTTAAGTTCGACCAAGATGCATTCAATAGAATGCGTCTTCGGTTATCTAATAGGAACCTGAGGTCTAGCAGATGAGGATACTACAGGTCATGACTGGGAATGACCTGCAAATGTACCCAGCTGACAGAAGCCATCCAGTATGGCAGTGAGCCAGGCTGAAGTTCGGATCAGGAAATTATTGACAGATACAGGATAGGCAGATAGCTGCTGCAGTCTACCTGTGGGATGAGTGACAACACGTCACTACACAGTCTGCAGGGTAATCCAGTCTCACTAGAAACTAAGGTATGCCTGTGTCTTGGTAAACTGCAAGGTGACCAACAGTCCCAGTTTTTCCAGGACAGTCCCGGTTTGGAAGTCTCTGTCCTGGAATCCCAAACATTGTCTTTGGGACACAGAAATGTTCCAGTTTAGACCGCTCAGACTGAATGGTGACCTGGCTTCCTGGGGCAGTCAGTCCCACTGCTTTTCTATCCTGAGCAGCTCTGGGGAATTTGCGATTTTTTGGGGATGTCATTGGATATGTGGTAAGGTTGAATGCCTTCACCCTGGCAGGAGCCTTCCATGCTCTGCCACCATCCGTCAGTCACTCCCTCCAGGACTTCTGTAATGGGGTACTCTGACTGACCCCACTTACTCAGCCAGGAGTGTTCCAGGCCCCACACCCATCTGCCCGGCGTACCCTTACTGACTTCTGTCAGGGCCGACCTCTACAGGCCTCCCCTTTGACTTGGCTAAGAGACCTTCCCCAGCTGTGGCCCCCCCCATGTCAGGGGACTCCACCAACTCCATGTGTCCTGCAGGCTGCCAAATCATGCCAGATTGCTCATGCCTTTGGACCTTCTCAGAGGAGCTTCCATCTGATCCTGTCTACCCCTCCGGAACCCCCCTCGGCCGCTGAGGGGCAGATCCACTCTCATGAAAGCTTCAGAGTCCCCTGTTTTCCCATCCAGAGCAGCTCTGGGGACTTTGAGATCTTTCAAGGATGTCATCGGTTATGGGGTGAAGTTGGATGCCTTCACCCTGGCAGGAGCTCTCCAGGCCCCTCCACCATCTGCCCTGGTGCTTCCTGAAGGATTTCCATCATGGGGAGATATGCCTGATCCCTTTCAACCAGACAGGAGCTCTCCAGGCCCTGCTGCTGTCTGCCAGTCACTTCCTTAAGGACTTCCATTGTGGAGAGCTCTGTCTGACTCTCCCCTTACCCAGCCCTGCCACTATCTGCCTCTCTACCCCTTCCAGACTTCCTTCCCAGGGGGGGCATGTTCCATACCCCCTCACCCAAGGGGGAGCTGTCTTGTCGCAGTCACTTTCCACCTCTCTCTCCCTTCCAAACTTCCATCGGGACGGACCCCCTCCAGGCTTAAACTTCTACCCAGGAGAGAGAGCTCTTTTTCAGGGTTACATGTCTCCTGACTGCTGCCAAATCATGCAGTGTTGCACATGATCTTGGAGCCTCTCAGGGGATCTTCCCAGCCTTATGGAACTCTGCTGAGCTGCAAAGCCTCAGACAGTCCCTCATCCAGACTTCTGTGACACTGGTTCTCCCCTCTGCCGTGCACCTAGGGCTTTCAAACTCACAGGGGAGATAGTCCTGAGTCCCCCCATCTCTGCACATTTTGCAGCACACCTCAGTCTCACTCCCCATGGTGCCAGGTGCCAACAAATGTACATCGCTTCGAGCCTTCTGGCATGTGGCCTCTTGGGTGCTGCCATTCACAGAATGGCATCCCCACAATGCCAGGTTAAGGACGGGAAGTCAACCTGCCAGCTCCAGTGCGAGATGAAATGGCGGCCCTATCTCCACTCCCATGGGGGCCAGGAGAATGGAATTGCAGACCTCGCTTCTCGGGGTGGCCCTCAACTGTCCCAGTTTAGGTCCTGTAACAAAATGGTCACCTTGATATACTGTCCTCTCTGATACTGCAGCAGCACACAATAGGGGTGTTCCAGAAAGCTGGAAGTCACATTTTAGAAAGGTTCCTGGCAAACATGTGTTGAAAGGCAGATGCATACATCTACTTCCCCAACATACCATGGGAACAACAGACTGCCATGGAGCAGTTGTATGCTACTGGCAATTTCTGCATGTCCTTGGTGTAATAGATTGTAACTAAATGCAAAGAAAACTCCCTGCTGGTGAAGGCACTGAACAGTACTGCAACTGAAAGGGTGGATCTCATTCAGCTTCCAAGCAATGTGCTAAGCATATGGCCTCATCATATATGTCATTGCAGCATACCGGAGAAACATGTAAGATTCCTCCATATAAAGGGACAGTGCCCTACAAGAAATGTTTATGGATGGGGAAACCCCTGAGGGGCTGCTAGTATACAGGTAACTCAAAACTGTTTTGCTTTACATTTGTTTTACTTTTTTTTCTTGGAGTTTAAAAGTAATTGTTCAGAGTGAATCAGCAAATATTTATTTTTTTATTCTTTGTTCTGACTGTAAAGAGACTAAGTCTAGATATTCTGTGGGAGAAGCTGAGGAGTATCATTTATTATTTAAGATATATTGACCAGAAAAAAATTTTAATCTTTTCAAAAGCATAGCTAGGGCAGTGCAAAGGAGGAAACTGCCCCAGGTGCGATCATCTGATCTGGATTGCTCTCAAGTGCATACCGACTTTTTAAAAGCTGGTATTGCATTTGTGGTCAAACCTGGGCACCGTAGTGCTCCATATGTGGTCTAAACTGTAGAAACTACTTACTACATTATAGTAAGTAGTTTGCTATAGTTTAAAAGTAAAACAAAAAAGATTTTTTTAAACTAAAACCTGAGCGTAGCTTGCAAACTAAAAAAATTTTTTTTTCTTTTTTTCTTTCCTTTTTTTAAATAAAATGTGATGAGGGAGGGGGAGTAGGGTCAGGGAGCAGAAAAAGGGACCCAATTGGTTCCTGTGTTTCAGGAGCCCCAGGTATCTGACTGCAGAGTTTTTTTTTTCTTTTGAACTTCAATTGAAGAGCTGTGGGGGTGATGCATTGGATTGGGTATTATACTGCAGGAAGCTAATTGACTTCTTGCAGTTTTGCTTACCGAAGTCCTTTGACTGCTGCTGTTATGAGACTATGTTTCCCATCCACCCACCCTTCTCTGTTGGCTATTCAAAAATAACAAACATTTGCGTAAAGCTATCAATTACTTATAAACCAGTTCAAAGGAATCAGCTTGAGATTAGTGCTTCTGTTTTGCTCCTGGTGACAGAAGAAGCCCAGCAATATTTTCCAGCTTTTCTAGAGAATACCAATCACTAGAAAAGCTGAAAACTGCTTCATAGGACCAAATTTGTGATTAGTGCTGCTGTTTTGCTCCTGGTGAGAGAAAGAGCACAGGAACACTGGCTCATGACTGTCTCTGACTGAGCAGTCTTTATGAGACTTCCCTGACTGCTCTGGCTTTGGAACATTGTGCAGCTTCACTCTCAGGCACTGAGATGCTGTATGTGTTATCCAGGGCATCTACCAGGATAAGATTACAGACCCATGCAATATTTAAGACAAGATTGCTGATCACCGAAGAGCCTGTCACCTGCTTCTCAGGAAACTGCTTGGGATTAGTGTTACTGTTTTGCTTCTGGTAAAACTGATTCCTAGTTGAGTGTAGCTGTAGTGAGACCAACACTAGTAGTAATCAGGTAGTATCCAATAGGTGAATCACCACTATTTATCATTCTTAACAAACATGATTCTGTCTTTTCACTAAATACTGCTAAATTAACTTCAGAATATCAGCCCAAATACTTCATCAATAAATGTTCAGTGTCTTCTATAGTACTACAGTCTGCAGGCTTCTATAGTAGTCTCCCTCCAAGCCCTGAGTACTACAACCAGCCCTTGTACTTCCCTCTCTAACAACATGGCTCAGCAGTCTACTCTCACCCCCATCCTTGGTCAGTCTGATTGCATAAAGTGTTATACAGCAGTGTAGCAACTGCCTTGTGCTTAGCAATTGTTCGCTGCTTCTACCAATTCATAATGCAACCTCTGACAGATGTAAATATTTCTGAAACATGCAGACAAACCTCTTGCATCAGCTCACTATCAGTAAACATAATATATCCACAATACCATATCAGACGCAATACATCACTAAGCCTGTAACTTACAATGAGGCTGTAAATTAAAACTTACAAGAGACTCCTAAACTACTCAAAGATCTCAGCCTTCAACACACTAGGTAACACCCACTTCTTCTCTACTCCCTCATATTGTAACTCTACACAGATCACCAAAGGTCACCAGGAAAGCAGGCCTGTAAGTCCCAGTAAGTCTGCTGACACACAGGGAAAGGTCTTAGTCATAGGTAACTCTATAGTTAGGTATACAGATTCTGCACTTACCAGACTGGACAAGAACAGGGTGACTGTAAGCTGCTTATCTTGTACTATCTCCATGATGTGACAAGGGCCCTAACATCCCTTAAACCAGACAAATATGACTACAACTTAGCGGTGGACCATGTGGGACTGAATGACCTGAGATGCTCCACGCAGAGGACGAGAGAGAGATGATATAATTTACAATGCATGTTTTAGAGGTAGGAAAAACACTAGTCTTGAGCACTATCTTGCCTTTACCAAGAATGATGCCTACAAACCAAAACAATTGGCTAAGTAGTTGGTGTGATTCTAAAGGGGTCCAGTATGTTTTGGCCTGGAATGCAATGGTACATAAGCCTTCTTATTTCACTAATGATGGCTTACACCTCTCATATTAGGGCTTCTGCATACTGGATAAAGCCTTAACTGCCCATCAGTATTATTCTTTAGGTGCAGTCTCCCTACTGGACATTTCTACATAGCAGGGTCACACCCAAATGTGAATATCATGGTGGCACTACTCAATGCTAGAGGTTTAAACAGACAAATGCTAGAAACTGGGGCCCTTCTGCAACCTATACCCATTCATATCTGTATAGTCACTCTGATATGGTTTCAATGGAATGAAATTACTGCCTCATTTCCTGGTTTTAGTGCCTATTATGCCTTCAGACCCTTGGGTAATTGCAGGGAAGTATATACATCTGTCATAAACATGATATATTTATATAAAATTGTCTACAGTCTTGCCTTTCAGTTCCTGGAGGTACAAATAAGAAGTTATGTACCTACCATAACGTTCCATGTTAGTTGTCTTCTCTCGCCTTCTTTCTTGCTGGATGGGTTCGGAGCCGATCCTCGGCTCCGACTCGGCACTTGCTAAGCTCGAGAGCTAATTTTACCAGCTCGAGGCAACCCTATATCCCATGATGCAAGGCGTGACTACCCAGATCTCGTTTGGTAGCTATAGAAATATGCCCATTATCTTCTTCCAACAGAAGGAGAAGAAAGTAACCAAATGTGTAAACACAACACAGGGGAACTAGTAAAACTAGTGACCACTCACAACTGGAGTACATAGGAAGAATAAACTCGTCCCCAGAGAAGAGTACAACTTCAAGGTCTGTCCAGGCTAGGGGGAAAGGAGGGAGGGACGCAAGAAAGAAGGTGAGAGAAGACAACTAACATGGAACGTTATGGTAGGTACATAACTTCTTAATGTTAAGTTGTCAAACTCGCCTTCATTCTTGCTGGATGGGACCGTCCTAGCACCTCTATCCTGGGTGGCTCAATGGAACAGACTCTTGAGAACTGTGGAACCAAACCTAGCTCTGTCTCTGGAGGCCAAGTCCAATTTGTAATGTGAGACAAAGGTATGAGGCGTGGCCCAAGTGGCTGCTGCACAAATGGTGTCAATAGGTAGCCTAGCCTGAAAGGCTGTAGATGTGGCTAGGCCTCTAGTAGAATGTGCCTTAGGTTTAGAGGGCAATTCTTTGCCCCTAAGGAGATAAACATGGGAAATAGTGGAAGAGAGCCATTTCGATAAGGTCACCTTGGAGACCGGGAGACCTTTTCTGTTTTCTGCATAAGAAAGAAAAAGCTGATCAGATTTTCTGAATTGTTTAGTTCTATCCAAGTAGTATCTGAGCTGGCGATGAACATCCAAATAATGCAGTTTCTGTTCCGCTCTGTCCGAATAATTCGGGAAAAATACTGGAAGATCAATAGACTGGTTAAGAATCATCTGGGAAGCCACATTGGGCAAAAAGGATGGATTTGTTCTTAGAGATACTCTATCCTTGTGGAAAACCAAGTAGGGAGGTCGAACACAGAGAGCATGAAGTTCAGACACTCTCCTAGCTGAAGTAATAGCCACCAGAAAAATTGTCTTCCAAGAGAGAAATTTTAAAGAGCATGTAGCAGCCGGTTCGAAGGGGGGAAGAATTAGGGATGTCAGCACTAAATTCAGGTCCCATTGCGGAGGAGGATCTTTAATTGGGGGCTTTAGTAGAAAGATACCCCTGAGAAAGGCTTTACAAAGCTTGTGAGACATTATGTTCTGGTCCGCTAAGCTAACATGAAAATTTGAGATTGCTGCCAGCTGGACTGTGACTGTCGAAGAAGAAGAACCCGACTGAAAAATCTCAGCTAAGAAGTCCAAAACTGACTGAACTGGGGCAGTAAAGGGGTCTATGTCCCTGGACTTTGCCCAGAAGGAAAAACGCTGCCACTTACTAGCATAAATCTTTCTGGTAGAGGACTGTAGAGAAGCTACTATGATATCCGTACAGGATTAGAAATCATAGGAAGCCTGGCTAATAAAGGAAGTGGAGCAACCAAGCGGTGAGGTTGAGAGAGCGAATGGCCTGGTGCAGATGACCCGACTGGTGGGTCAAAAGATCTGGAACTGGGTCCAGATGCCAAGGCTGTACCAATAGATGGCAATGAAGGAACGGGAACCAAATTTGTCGAGGCCAGTAAGGGGCAATGAGAATCAACTTGGCTCTCAAAACGGTAGCTTTCTGAATGACTTGAGGTATCAAGGGGAATGGAGGAAAAGCATAAAGAAGTCCCCGGGGCCAAACCTGGGTTAGAGCGTCTCTGGGGGGTTGGCCTGGGAGTGGAAAGAGGGGGGAGAAGAAGTCTGGGCATTTGCTGCTTTGGGGTGTAGCAAAAAGGTCGCAGCAAGGGAAGCCCCACTTCTGAAAAATCTCCTCCACTACTGATTGTTTGAGAGACCACTCGTGAGGCATGAGAATAGCTCTGCTCAATCTGTCTGCAATGAAGCTGGATTTCCCAGGGATGTGCATTGCTATCAGAAACCGATGAGAGGAGATTGCCCACTGCCAAAGTCTGAGAGCTTCTCGACACAGTGGATAGGACTTGGTCCCGCCCTGTTTGTTGATGTACCATACTATGGACATGTTGTCCGTCTGAACTGCAATAGTTCCTAAAGGAAGAAAGTCGTTGAGGGCTTGCAACATTAAAAGCACTGCTCTTATCTCTAGGACATTTATGTGCAGATGGTATTCGAAGGGTTGCCAAGTGCCATGGACCATCCTGCCCTGATAATGCCCCCCCCACCCGATCAGGGAGGCATCCGATGTGACTGTGGCAACCGGGGCCGGGGGAACAAACGGTCTGCCCTGGAGGACTTGAGGGGAAGAAATCCACCAGGTCAGGTGACTCTTGCAAGATTGTGTCACGATGATCTTGTGGCGCATGGGAAGCTGCTGGAAGGACCACTGGGTGAATAACATCCATTGCAGTAGCCGCATATGGAAGCGAGCCAAAGGAAGAAGTACGATGGCAGCCGCCATAAGTCCTAGCACCTTCAGGACAAACCTGGCCCAGATCTTTTTGCTGAGTAGGATGATCTGAACATATTTTTGGAAGTCCAGAAGTCTTTGATCTGTGAGTCTTGCTGACATCCCAACAGTGTCTAGTTCTGCGCCTATAAAGGTAATAGACTGGCAAGGTAACAAGGAGGACTTTTCGAAGTTTATGGAAATTCCTAACTGGCTGCACATATGAAGAGTGTAGTCCCTGGCCTGGAGAAGTTGATGCCTGGTGGTGGCCGTGAGTTGCCAGTCGTCTAGATATGGAAACACCTGGAATCCTTGACGTCTCAGGTGAGCCGTGACCACTGCCATGCATTTGGCGAACACTCTGGGGGCTGTAGTGAGACCAAAGGGCAGGGCTCTGAATTGAAAATGACTGGTCCCCAGCCGAAAGCGGAGAAACCTTCTGGAGTGCCTGTGAATTTTTATGTGATAGTACGCATCCTGAAGGTCTACCGAGCACATCCAGTTGTCCTTGCCCAAAAAGGGTAAAATGGACTGAAGCATGACCATCCGGAATCTTGCCTTTTTGACAAACTTGTTTAGTCTGCTGAGGTCTAGAATTGGTCTCCAATCTCCCGTTTTTTTGGGGACCAAAAAGAATCTTGAGTAGATCCTGGATCCTATTTGGTCTGCTGGAACTGGCTGGATGGCTCTTTTTGCTAGAAGTTTTGATACCTCCAGCTTTGAGAACTCCCTTAGACCAGGTGCAACGTCTGGGAGGGATACCTTCTGAGGAACAGGATAGTTTTCGAAGGGAATCTTGTAACCCTCGGATATGATCGACTGTACCCAAATGTCTTGAGAAAGGGAAAGCCAGGCTGTTGGGTACAGCGACAATCTTCCCCCGACTGCCTCCAAGGGTGGACAGTCGGGCAACACCTCTGGGATGCTGGAAGGGTTTGTCAGGGAGAGGCTCTCTGCTACTCTGATTCTGCGGACCCCCTCTGCCCCTAGGGTGGCGTCTATTGTTATTACCCCCTCTGCCTCTGGGGGTAAACTGACCACGTGCATCCGGCGTGACTCCCTGAGATTTACGGAACCACATCTTTCCTCCCTTCTGACCTTTAGGATAAGGTCTTGAAGGGGTGGAGAAACGGACTCCTACGGCAGAAAGAGTCTTGCCATCCTGCTCACATCTGGTCAATGTTTCCTTCACCTGAGGTCCAAACAAAGCCGAACCGTCGAAGGGAGTATTTGTGAAGGACGCCTTAAAGGGATCTGTGAAGTTGCAAAGCCGCATCCAGGACTGACGCCTAAGGGCCACTCCTGTGCCTGTGGCTCTACTCGCTCCATCGGCCGCACAAGAAATGAGCCGCATGGAGGAGTTTGTTAAGGAATTTAGGATTCCCAGCTGCGAGGTAATTTTTTCTTGAGCCCCGGCAGCTGATGGATCCTGTACTACCTCAACTAGTTCCTTGAGAATATCTCTCTGAAGCCGGGTAAAGTGACGGAGATAATTCAGCGAGCGCATAGTGAAGGTCGCTGAGGAAAAAATCTGCTTACCATACCTATCCATTGTCCTAGACTCCTTGTTAGGAGGATGGACAGGTACAGAAGGATCGGCAAGTTCCTTCTTGGTGGCAGCTGCCACCACCATGGCATCAACAGGGACACCCTTGTTGAGAAACTGCTTGTCTACCGGGGCCGTGATAAATTTAGATGGCCTCCTAGGGACTGGTTCCACAGAATCCGGGGCCACCCACGCCTTTCGAGTCACCACTTCCATGAGAGGGTCGAAAGGCGGAGACACCCAGGAGGTGGAAGGTCGAGATCCAAAAGCCTCCAGGTATACTGACTCATCCTCAGAGGGGTTAATGGAAGGCCAGTTCCCCCTCTGTTTAAAGAGTTCCAAGATGTCTGAAAAGGAGACATCCTCAGAGGGGGACCTTGGGGATCCCTCCGACTCATCTAAGTCAGTATCAGATGTTGTAGACTCAGGGTAGTCTATGTGCTTCCTCTTGCATGTCCTCTTACGCGGGGGTTCCCCCGAAGGATCAGGAGAAACCTCGGAAGAGGACGTTCTTCCAAGTAGGGAAACCTGGGGCGATGGATCTCTGGGTCCGGGAGCAAGAGAGTGGGAAGAGATATCAGCAGGCACCGAGGAGGGGGGAGCTAATGGAACTGACTGTTGACTCAGCTGAGGGGCTAGAACACTCATCATCACCTCAAAGGCTCCCCTTCCAGGGAGGCCAGAGAGCTCCTGCTCCGAAGAAACAGGAACTCCCGGCCCCGCCGAAAGAGAAGGCTCCAAGGCCGATGTCGGTGCTGAACTCACCAACGCCGAAGCTCCGAGAGGGAGAACGGGGCCGGACAAGGGTCCGATGCCACTCGCCCCCTCGGAGCCAACGCGGGAGTCACGACGACCGGATCCCTCCATGGAAGGTGTCATGGAGGAAATCGGAGTCGAAGACGAAGGAGCCGAAAGGGGTGGCATCGGCTCCGACGCACCAACAGTCAAGGTTTCGAGAAGCTCCGGCTCCGAACTCTGGAGGAGAGTCGAAGGAGGAAATTCAGCGGGATGAGTGATAGCGGTCGTCTGCTGAGACGGGCTATGGAGCATCTGGGCCAGTGCCTGTGATTTCAGCAATCTGCTTACCACTCTCTCCAAGTCGTGGTCAGAGAGCCAGGAAGACCTAGAAGATCGGCTCTGATGGCTCCGCTCCGAATGCAGAGATCCCGGAGCCGAGCGATTCGAATCCAGGGAAGGACACCAAGATCTCTTCCTAGTCGGAGCCATCGGAGCCGATAACTTATCGGCTCAAGTCTGGGACATGGAAATGTCGGCTCCAGCAGGAGCCGACATCGATGCAGGTGTGAGCCCGCGGCCGCAATCATACCACCGCCTCTAAGAGAGAAAGATCGGCCGGCCGACTCCGAAGGAGCCACAGCCAAAGGCTTCGAACTCAAAGCCTGGGGTTTAGGTGGCTTAGAGGGCTTCCCCGACCCGGTCTTGGTCGGGGAGCTCTCCGGCTTCAATAAGCCTCGTAGGATTCATTTATTCCTACGTTCCTGCAGGACTCTGTGGCTAAAAGAATGACAAATGGCACAGGAGTCCTGCAGGTGTAGAGGTCCCAGGCAGTACACGCAAGAAGTGTGACCGTCTGTCAGAGACATCTTCTGACAGCACGAGTCACACTTCTTGAAGCCTGAGACCTTCGATTCTTTGGACATAATTATGCCCAGTGCACAAACACACACACACAAAGTTCACCCACACAGTTAACTTAAGAAGAAGGGGGACTAAGTACAACACTCAAACACCCTGACAGGAATTAAGGAAAGGGAGGCTTAAGGCCTGAAGGGGAAAATAACTAAACCTATTAGGTTGAGGGAGTATAGGGTTAAGGAGATAGCTATAGAAAGACTTACTCTAATACTGAGAAAAAAAAGGCTGGAAAAAGGGAAGATTTTTAACTGTAGAAAGTTAAATCACAAAAACACTACCTGAGCTGGTAAAAGAAGACCTCTTCGCGAAGCGGCAAACGAGATCTAGGTAGTCACGCCTTGCATCATGGGATATAGGGTTGCCTCGAGCTGGTAAAATTAGCTCTCGAGCTTAGCAAGTGCCGAGTCGGAGCCGAGGATCGGCTCCGAACCCATCCAGCAAGAACGAAGTCGAGTTTGACAACTTAACATTCACCCTTAACAAATCCAGCTGTTATTCACTGCTAACTACAGATCCCCTTCAATGCCCCTTAAAGATCATAGACATTACCTTAATACCATTGAGGGCTTAAATATCAAACCAAATACCTTCTTTCTAGGGACTTCAATTTCCCAATTGAATGGCACAATTAAACCTCTAAAAATGGATATGTTTGACATTTCCTAGACTTCATTTAAATCAGTGCACTGGAGCAAACTGCAAAACTACCCACTACCTTTCATCTGGTCTTTACTAAGCTTCTGCCTATACCCACCATGCATCTCCTCATCCCTGGTTATATCTGGCCACAAGACATTTACCTTCTCGGTTATGCTTAATGGTACCAGTCCACTACCAAATGAAAACATATTTTGGGACTTCTTCATGGCAAACCTACCTGAAGTTGTAGAAGGCTTATGCAAAATTCCCAACGATCTCCCCAAAAATGGACTGAACTGAGAGAGCTGCCACATTCACTTCCAGATTTTATCAGCATTTAAACAGCTGCACAGAAAATTAATAAAATGTAAAACAAAAGAAAGAAAATAATGAAAAATTGCAGGAAACTGTCTCACCCTACCTCAACATCACAGTGAAACATGCTAGCAAGGAAATTAAGATCACTATTAGAAAACATAAAGCTTTTATTAATTATTAAATTAAAGCACACTTAAATGTACTACAGATAATAAAGGAAACTACAAATCATTTTTCAGTCATGTTTGGAAATTATGGAATAACATTCAACAATGCACTGATCTCCTCCATAATAATATCACACATTCCTTTCCCAAGGTTATAGCTAACACATTGGCAGACATATTTAGTGCTAACTTCATCCCACCTACCCACATTTTTGCCCTCACTATTCCAGAAAATTTAGTTTCATCATAATCACACTGGAACAAGTCTTAGAATTCTGGTCAAAGGCTGAAATTAATGTTACCATGGGACTAGATAAAATATTAGGCTGCATTCTTATCAGTGCCAGTTATGCATCATTTGAGCCTCTACTTAAACCTTTCAACCCTAGTCTATCTACAGGATCTCATATTCCTCTGCACAATGGTGGCCCCTCTACAGACCCAGGTAATTTGATGCCCATCAGCCTCACCAGTTGTGTGTTGCAACATCACAGAATGTATTATAACAGAATTCACTTATGGAGACATAGGCAGCTTAATTGATCTAGACCCCTCAGTTTGGTTTTGTAAAAGATAAGGCCTGTCTCCTGAACCTGGTAAACTTCTTTGAAAATATTGCAGAGGTTGTGAGCAGTGGTCATTCTGTGCATGCTGCTTATCTTGACCTAGCCAAGGCTTTTGATACTATCTCTCATGCTGGTATTATTGAAAAGTTACACAAACGTAATGTAAAGTCCTACATTGTCCTCTGGAATGCAAACAGTCTATCCAACAGATCTCATCTCAAGTAATGAAAGTTGCTGGTAGCCTTTCTTCACATAAGACTGTAACCAGTGGGGTACCATGGGGGTTGGGGCTGGGCCCTCTCCTATTTGGCATTTATTCTGCAGAAATCCAACCCAGTGTCTCTGAAGTATGGTTGTTCAAGTTTGCTGATGCCTAAGCTTGGCACTGTTTTCAGGTCATCCACTGAAAATAAATTGCTCTAAAAAGAGCTGGAATATGCACATACTTGGTATACAGAAAAATGATCTTAAGCTAAATGCAAAAAAAAAATGCAACATAGTAACATTAAGCAAAATGCTTTTCCTATCTCATATGTTATAAGTGGTACCACTCTTCAAACAGATATGGTCATAAAATGGTATTCACGTGGGCAAATCTGTCTCACACAATCATGATGTTTCCACAGTACTCAGCAAATCCTTGCAGCTAGCCCAGTTAATTTCCAAAAGAATATGTTCAAAATCCATATAAATCATCTTACAACTGTATTCATCCCATATAAGATCCATCACTGAATATAATGTCCCTTTGGTATGTATAAATCCAAACATTTCACTCACCTGGAAAGCTCCGAATGATTTTAACAAATAAATAAATAAATGAAGGCCTTAAATCCTTCAACTATCCTGAGAACTTAGCACAACTTTGCTTAAACCTAATAGCGTATTGGCTGCTCTGAGGTAACGTGTCTCACTTTTCGAGTCAGGAAAGACTCAATCCTATATGACCTCTCAGCTCTTCACAAAACTAGTGGCTCAACAAATACCCATACTAGGGACCTAAATTCACACCAACAAATCAACAAGACTTACTGGAGGGATATGTTCCTAACTCAGTGTATTCCCAGTCTAATGAATATGTTACCAATGGTTTACTATCAAAATCGCAGAATACACAACCGCGAATGTTGATATCCTCGACGCATTTCATCGCCTCATGAATATTAATGGGGACAGATGATCGACCCATACCACTGACAGTCCGTTTTCAATGTTAATGTCAACAGTTGCCGTTTACAGACATGCATTTCTCTGCCCTGTTGACGATCTTCTTAACTGCCGTTCACTTGTCTGTCGGCATACCGACTGTCGCTCCTACCGTGTTCAAACAGGAGCCAGACGTTAAACTAATTTTCAATATTTGATTGTAAACCATTACCAATACAGGTCAAAAAAAGTACTGCATTGTCTATCTTTCAGGCTAGTCTTGATTATTCGATGGGTACATATAAATTCGCTCTAGGGTTATCTTGTACTGCCTTGTTCAGTTTGGGTGGTGGGCAAATAAAGTACAAAGGGTGGCAAGAACTTTTAACTGGGTTTTTAGCTTCACATTTAAGAGTGACCAGTGAAATATGCATTTAATGCTTTCTGCTTTTGGGACTTAACTTATTCATGTCCCACAACGAACCATGTAGATTGATAGGTCTATGTCTCTTATGGCCCTTGAGATCACTTGCTTGGTATTCTTCCTACGATTCTATATACTGATGCTGTTATTACAGTAAGATGTACTACTAATATCCTGTGTCACTATTTTCCCACTGAAACATCTATTTCATTCTGGAAATAATTACAGAGAAAGAGGATCCTTTAAAGGGAATTGCTGAAGCCACACTCGTCTCAGAATCTGAGTCAGAAGTCAATGGAGACAAAAGAAAATCTGTCCCTCACAATCAGTTAGAGGTTCAATTTCCTGAAACTCTTTAGAAAATGAAGAATCCATTTTCTTTTACCAGAAATAGCCATACAGGAAGAGTCAAGACACTGCACTAAACCTTGAACTAAGTCAAGTAAATTACTCCTGTCCAGGGTAAATGAAACAGGTGAAAACATATGTTTAAGTTTTTGTTTCTTTTTCACAGGACTTTCTAAAGAAACAAAACCAATATTGCCGGCAAAAATTTCCCTAGGGATGGGCACAACTTTCTGGTTAGATGGAGTGGCATAATCTGCCCCTTCTCCCAAGACAAAAAGAGTGTCTTTCCTTTGCCTGCCAGGGCGACTCCAATATCCAGGGAGGATGAACCTATCCTCTAGTCTATAGTAGTTGTAGGGACTACACCAGTGGAACCAAATGAAAGGATGAGTGGTCCGAGAAACCACCTTTAACCATAGCAGAGTCATGCGCCTGTGGCAGAGGAACTTTAGCAGCCTTATTGTGGTGAAAAAGACTGGATAACAGTTTATCAGTGAGCTCTTCAAAGGTTAAGTCGAAAAAATGTGCATGATTCCCAGGGAAGCCCAGCAGCAATAGTCAGTAAAATAGGTACATTGTGAAAAAGTAAATGTTCACCCATTAAAACACAGTAAAATCACTCTAAACACTTAACACCAGCTCCCAAAAGAAAAATAAATCAACTTTCCTTGAACAAAAATAGTTTAAAATAAGTTTTAACAGCTTTTTAGCACTAAAATAAAAAAGTGATAGCCCTGTTTAAAACAAAACTCACATGACATGCATTAAAAACACTTTTTTCCCCAACTGTAAAATTAATATTTTACAGAAAAAAGTACAGATTCTGTCATAAAAGTTAAGTAGAAGATTATTTTCCAGACAGGAATTTATCTACCCAACAATGGAACAGCTCTAACCAACGATCATTGAAAGAGTACTCTCTTTGTTGTCAATGATGCTCTCAAAGGCTTATTGTCCAAACATGACCTTTAGTCAGCTCAACTTCAGCTGAGTAATGATTTGGATATGTGGAAGGAGCCCTGAAGCTTTGAAAGCTGTATGGCTTTTAAATTCTTATCAGAATATAACCCATATAGTTTAGGCTACTGCAGTAATGATCCATATGAAGAACATCAGTCCTTGATCAATGTCAGTACAAACTCCTTTCTCACTTGGCCTATGTATAAGGATTTATATAGCACATTCAGTACTTATTCAAAGATGCCTATTATACAATGACTGCCGATTAGTATTCCAAAATGTGCACGATGATTGGCCAGCCCAACCAGTGTGCCCATTGTAAATCCGACATATACTAATGGAAAAAGGTCTGGTTGCCAGACCCAAGTGCAACTAACTCTGGGCAAGACTGCCATGCAAATTGTAGCTTGCTACAGATCCCCCACCATGCCCCAGGATTCCCACTCCTCATTTCTTGATATGCTGGAAAATATTAGGGTACAACCTAACACCCTAATAATGGGCAATTTCAACTACCCCACCATTAACTGGGAAAACTACTCATGTACCAACTCTTGTGCTCAATGTTTTCTGGAATTCATAAATTCCAACACCTTGGATCAACTTATCCACACCCCCACCAGGGGCATCAATATCCTAGACCTGGTCATTACCAACACGGGCAACCGATGTTCCACACCAGAGGTTAATTCCTTGTTGGTCAGATCCGACCACAAGCAAATCACCCTAGACATCCACACCCCATCCCCACCCCCATTAAGGAAACCACCATAAAAAATTTCTCCAAAGCCAACTTCACGCTTTTTAAGACAAAAGTGGCAAACTTCACAACACCCATGCTGATGGACAATAGAGATACGACTGCTGAACCCTATAGAATTGCACTTTATAAGCACTTACACGAGTGCATGGATCGTGCAATCCCTAACAGAACCAAGATGCTATCCTCCAAAAAAAGGAAGCCAATCTGGTGGTCCCCTGCTATAAACAAACTCTACAACAGAAGAAAGAAACTGTTGCAAAAAAGAGTAAAATCCCATGACTGGAGGAACTCCATGGTCAGCCTCAGTAAGAAGCTGAGATCCCTCATAAAATACTCCAAAGCTAGTTACAAAAACAAAATCACCACTGATTCTAAAGACAACCACAAAGCATTATATAGCTATGTCAAGAATCTCAATGGCAACACTCAGATCTGCTCTGAGTTACAGCACAATGGCACTAAATATACAGAACCAACTGATATTGCCAACATCCTGGCAGATAGTTTCAGTGCTAACTTTACCCCTCTCTGATCCACTAAAGGGCCCATCTCTATACTGGAAGAATGCAACGTACTTGTAATCACGGCTGCACATATAAAAACCACACTCCCCAAAGCCACCTGACAACATCCCAAGCTGCATTCTACATGAACTACAGAACGAACTGGTACGCCACCTAAGTACCATGTTCAATCATAGCCTCATCTCAGGCTTTATGCCCACTGAATGGCGCACAGCAACAATTATCCAACTCCACAAAGGGGGAGCCACTACAGACCCCGGGAACTACTGCCCCATTAGCCTGATGAGCCTGGTCTGCAAGGCTATGGAACATATCATCATGGAACTTATAAACAATGACATTGGTAATCTCCAAACTCTGGACCCTACCCAGTTTGGGTTTGTAAAAGGCAGATCATGTCTCCTAAACCTGATAGACTTCTTTGAAGAGGTCACCAAAGCCATAGATGAGGGTAAGGTGGTTCACACAGCCTATCTAGATCTCACCAAGGCTTTCAACACCATCCCCCACTCTGGAATTACAGACAAACTCACTAAACTAGGTATAAATCCCTATGTCACAAGATGGGTTGCGAAATGGCTCACTGACAGAACCCACACTGTGAAAGTAGCAGACTCTAAATCCAACTTCACACCAGTGACAAGTGGAGTCCCACAGGGTTCAGTCCTAGGTCCTCTCCTGTTTGGTATCTACTTCTCTGAAGTACAGGCTAACATAGAAGGTCTTTGGCTAACAAAGTTCGCAGATGACTGCAAACTAGGAGCCATAATCAAAACTCCTAACAATGTGGACATCCTACAAAAGGGCCTCTTTGAGACAGATGCCTGGTGTCAAAGCCATGGCCTCAAGCTCAATGCCAAAAAGTGCATTGTCATCCTTTTTGGTAAAAACTCTGTACCCATGAACGACCACATAGGTGGTAATCTACTTAACACCAAAAGTGTGATAAGAGACCTTGGGACACAGGTGGACAGTAGTCTCTCCTTTGATAATCACATTGCCACAGTAGTCAGGAAATCCTTCTACATGGCACACCTTATCACAAAAGGTTTCTCATCCAGGAAAAAGGAGGTCATTGTTCCCCTGTACTCATCACTCATTACACCCATTATAGAGTACAACGCCCCTTTTGGTATGTACCTCACAAGACATCTACAGCAACTGGAAAGGCCACAGAAATACCTCACAAAGAGGATTACCGGCCTCAAACAGATGCCTTACGTAGACCGTCTCAAAAAACTCCAGCTTTACTCTGCCGCATATTGCCTACTCAGAGGCGATCTCTGCCTAACATACAAAGCTATGTCAAACCCAGAGCTTCTGGACATGCTCCACGTAAAGAAATCCCAATCCCTCCAAGCTACATGCTCTAGGGACCTAAACCTTGTCACCACAATAAACAGAACATGCTGGAGGGATAGATTCCTGTCCCAGAGACTTCCCATACTCTGGAACAAACTACCTATCTATATCAAACAAAGCTCCTCATTAGCACTCTTCAAGAAAAATCTTGATGATTGGATGGGAGATAAGAAATTCACCCCAGGGATCACTTCTGTGGCTCTGCTTGACAAGGGTATAGGAAAATAATTTTCTTGGTTGGCAAAAGCCAGGGTACCATTTGGCTAGTCTTATATAGGCCCTAGGGCCGATAGCCTAGTACCTACCTATGAACCTATAAGTCTTGATTTTTTTTGTTTGTGTTAGGTAGCAACAGAGAACAGAAGATCTCCGTTGCTGTAATCTCGTGATGTTAAACGTTTAACATAGCGAGATATCTTTAAAAAAAAGCAACAGAGATCTTCCTTTCTCCGTTGCTTTTTTAAAGATATCTTGCTATGTTAAACTCATTTAACATAGCGAGATAGCTTTAAAAAAGGGAATGCCGATCTTCCTTTCTCTTTTGCTTTTTTAAACATATCTTGCTATATTAAACCTCGTTTAACAAAGCAAGACAGCTTTAAAAAAGCAACAGAGTTCTTCCTTTCTCCGTTGCTTCCTCTACACAGCTCTGATGTACTGCGTAAGCATACACATGTGCAGTACATCAGAAAAAGCCTGAGGAAGGGCACCACGCAGGTATTATACAAAGCCATTATTTAAGAAAAGTGAGTATTTTTTTCTTAAATAATGTCATTGTATAATAGCAATAACCCACATCTGGGTGTGGGTAATGCTAGATATACCCACGGTTGTCTTTGTTTGGTCACACAGGCTTCGCCCTCTTGACCAATCCACACCAACCGTGGGTAAATCTAGCATTACCCACACCCAGATGTGGGTTATTGCTTAATTATACAATGACTGCCGATTAATATTCCAAAACGTGCATGCTGATTGGTCAGCTCAAACAGCGTGTCCATTGTAAATCTGACTTATACTAATGGAAAAAGATCTGGTCGCCCGGACTTTTTCCATTAGTATAAGTCTTGATTTTTTTGCTTGTGTTAGGTAGCAACGGGGAACAGAAGATCTGCATTGCTGTAATCTCACTATGTTATACGTTTAACATAGCGAGATATCTTAAAAAAAAGCAATGGAGATCTTCCTTTCTCCATTGCTTTTTTTAAAGATATCTCGCCATGTTAAACTCGTTTAACATAGCAAGATAGCTTTAAAAAAGGGAACGGAGATCTTCCTTTCTCCATTGCTTTTTCTAAAGATTTCTTGTTATGTTAAACTCATTTAACATAGTGAGACAGCTTTAAAAAAGCAACAGAGATTTTTCTTTCTCCGTTGCTTCCACTACACAGCTCTGATGTAATGCGTAAGCATATGCATGCACAGTACATCAGAAAAAGCCCCAGGATAGGGGAAAACTGTGAGGGGCACCATGAAGGCATTATACAAAGGCATTATTTAAGAAAAATAAGTATTTCTTTTTCTTAAATAATGTCATTGTATAATAGCAATAACCCACGTCTGGGTGTGGGCAATGCTACATTTACCCATGGTTGTCTTTGTTTGGCCACTCGGGCTTTGCCTTCATGACCAAACCACACCAGCCATGGGTAAATCTAGCATTACCCACACCCATATGTGGGTTATTGTGTAAATATTGAACAGTTATCCTGTGCTGGCCTAACTTGTAATTGCACTTAGAAAAGTGCATATACACATAATATGATCATGTCCAACAAGTTCCCCCTTTTAATATGTAATTTGTCAAAACAAACTTACGTATTTAAAAAAATGAGCAGTTGTTCAACCGTGCCTTTGTCTTATTTTGCTATACTGAATAAGATATGAGCAAAACACACAAAAAATACATTGAACTTAAATAATCTTGTCAATTGCTGTTTTTCAAAGGTAGAATATCAAATATCAAAATGTCATTTCCAATATTTCAAATAACAAATATCTAATACTAAAATGTTTTTACACACATTAAAGCAGATTTGCTAAATACCCAAGTTCTCATCAAATATTTTTGTCAGCAAAATGTCATCATACATGCAATTGTCAAAGGTGAAATATTACTCAGACCTGCATCAGTAGAATCAAAATATGAGATATGTACCTGTGAAAAATCTCATTTATTCAGTCATGATTCTGTGTGTAACCTTTGTTTTAGTCATTTAGACATCATTAGATGCTCAATGATTGCTCCTAGTTTACAATCATCAGCAAACTTGGCGAGCCAAAGGCTGTCTACTTTGTCCTGGACTTCTGTGAAATAAATGCTAAACAGTAAGGGGCCAGCACAGACCCCAGTGGTACTCCACTGGTGACAGGTCTACTTGTGGAGCTGGAGTCACCAATTTTGACAGAGCGTGTTCTGTCAGTGAGCCAATTGGCTACACATCTAGTAACACAAAGGTTACTCCCTATCTGGGAGAGTTTCTCAATGATGCCAGAGTTTGGAATTGTATCAAAAGCCTTGGCAGGGTCGAGATAGGCTGTGTGAACTGTCTTACTTTCGTCCATGTCTTTGGTGACATTCTCAAAGAAGTGTACCAGGTCTAATAAGCATGACCTAGAAGAAATACCACAAAAGGCAATGACCAAAGCCAAAATGAAACATTTTTTTTGCACTTAGCTCCTCGGCTCTTCAGCCTTCAAAGAGTAAAAACAATACCAAAAATTACAGTTAAGTATACATAAAATTAGCAAGTCATGATCTACCCTTAACAAAGCAAAACTGGGTTGGGTCCTGCATTTGGAGGTTGCCTATGTCCTTGTTCATAAGGTCCATGATAACTCTTTCCATGGCCTTGCAGATGAGGCCTGTTAGACTTATGGGTCTGTAGTTCCCAGGGTCAGTTCATGCCCCCCCCACCCCCCCCCCCCCCATTGTGCAGAGGGATTACTGTTGCTGCTCTCCATTCTGCAATAACATAGCCAGTTCTCAAGCTATGATTAAAGAGAAAGTCAAGTGGGTTTGCTAGGTCTTGTTTTAGATTGTATAGTAAATAACCTAGGATGTTGTCTGGTTCCATTGAGGCCATATTTTTGGCCTTGGTGAGCACAGAGATGATGTGTTCTCTAGAGATACTAGGCAGAGGACTGGTGCCAGGTTTGTTTTGGGATATGGTAGGTGGGGATGGGAGGGGGTGAAGTTTGCCCTGAATCTGACAGCTAGCAATTTGGCAATATCTTCTGGTGTAATATGAGTGATCCCATCTACAAAAAGTTCAGCACATAGCTGGGCATTATCTTTTAGACTGCAGACATAGTTAAGGAATGCCTTATCCTTGGCTAGGGATGCGATTTTAGTTTCATAATTTGCTTTAGAAGACTTTACAAGATTTCTGATTTTCCTGTTTAAGCTCAGGAAGGTACTCTTTCTCTGCAGAATGATATCCCTCTTGCTTTTGGACAACAGTTTCTTCCTCTTCTTATATAATTTGTTTATACTTTGTCCACAAGGGTGTCTTGTTTTTATGGGAAGATCCGGTTTTGATCTGGTCAGGTAGAGCAGAGTTTATACAGTCACTTAACTGTTTGTACAGGGCATTTGCGTACACTTCTGCATAGTGATCATTGGTGTCTTCAAATGTGGGTGGTATGAAGCTTTTTATACCAGCATTTAGTAAGCTGTAGTTAGCTATGGTGACATTTTTTTTATAATTTGTTCCTGTGAGGGTGTCAGTTCCAGCAGTTACTTCAAATGAGACTGATCTATGTTCGGACCTAACCAGAGAGGGCATCATGCATGGGGAAGTACAGTGACCCCCCCCCCCCCCATATTGGTGAGTACTATGTCCAGATCATTAGAGTCCCTAGTGGGGATGCAGACTATCTGTTCCAGAGCATTTATATTAACAAAGTCCAGGAACCTCTGGACAAGCGTGTTTTTTGCTCATGTATGTCCCCCAGCCTGTGGAAGAATAGGTGAAATCTCCCATGACTAAGGTGTTAGGCTGTATGGCAAGGGATTCCAGTAAACTGAGGTAAGCGGTGTACTAATCCTGGTTCTTGGTGGGGGCTCTGTAGTTAGCACTGATGTGGCATGGTACTTTCCAAATAGTTAACTGGACATGGAGTAGTTTGAGAGAGTCAGACTGTTTGAATAGTCTCGAAGTGTATTTGGTTTTAATGAAAATTGCTACACCTCTACGGTACATGAAAGCTGAGTATTCACGCTTAGACCAAATCATAAAAACAAAAACAAAAATTCTAAAATTTTGGAGGAAGCTGTATAACTGTATAACTGTCTTCCTAATACTAATAATCAGAAATGGCAGAATATGAAAGCCCAAATTCAATGGCTGTATTTTACCAACACATGCAAGCCTTAGTTATTTCTCTTTTCCAGAATGTAGCTACTTGCTATCAAAGGTATTCAAACATAGCTCAATTTAAGTAGTCTCCTGTCTATACCCTTGTTTGTTAAGTGCAAAATCTATTACAAGCTAATCCCTTGCTCATGCTTTGCAGATGTTCAAACATACTTCCTTATTGGCATATGGGTAGTAGTTCCCCACTACCTTATCTCTGGCAATCTATCAAAGCTCAGAGCTCCTCTCATTGCATGTCTTTGGGGATGAAGGACCAATCACTTTACAGTACAGGGACTGCCTGTCAGACCCACAGGCATGAACTTTTCTCTTTTTTACTGCCACAGTAAGATAAGTATCTCTGAGATATTCAGCTGCTGAGCTCAGATAAGAAACCCTTTGAGGTTTATTTCCTCCCTCTGATTTTATCTATCAGTTCTTGAATAGTGTTTGCTGCTGCTTGTTCTTTTTTCTGATTGGCAAAGTGTATATGCTTGGAGTTTTACTTTACTTGCAGTATAAGATTTATATTGTTTGCTTAAGCTATGGTTAGACTGGATTTCTGTACTAAATCCATTTTAGTATAGTCCCTCTCACTGCCTTATACTTTCAGTGCAACAAGTTAATCGCAACTGTTGTTTTTTTTTTGATAATAAAAACTTCATTTGAAACAGGAAAACTTGCTGTTTTTTTTGCAGTTTTTTTCTTTGGGGTTATGATTAATTGAGGTTAGTGAATAGGTTTACAGCATTCTAAACATTTTTTTTGTTTAAATCACAATTTTGGCACCATTTTGTTTGTTAAGCATTTCTGACAGGAATTTTTCATATGTTTATTATACTTTATTCCTTGTCTAAGGCTGTTTTATGTTGTTTGCAATCCTTTAGTGTAGAAACTAGCCTTTATTTATTAAATTTGGGGAAATTTTGCGCTTTGAACTAAGTTACTGAGACTACTGTAATTTTCTCAGTGCAGTGTTCAGAATAGTTTCCCTACAGAAGTAGTCTTTAGATTGTTATTTAGAAGGAGAATAGTGAGACTTTTATTACTGGGCTGATCATGCAGCCAGTATTTGGTATTGAACTGGCTAGTTTTTGTCCCCTGACTTGATGGGCTCAGATATATTTTCACCACCACCTACACCTTGTTCACCTAAAAACACAGACATAAATCAAGAAATATGCCTCAGTCTATGACTTGTGACTCTGCAGTAGTCTTGGACAGGCTATCAGACTACTCGCCTTCTTTTGCCTCCTGGTCTCCTGGTGTGGTGTTAGTACCACAAATGTTTGTGACACCAGTCAAGACACATCCTCCAGGGTTGTACCAGTGCCTGGCTCAGGTATGGGATAACCAAACTCTTTAGTTGCAGGGGAAAGTCAGAGGTGCAAATCTGTTGCCCATGTTGATAATCCCCCTCAGGATTCTCCCACTAGAGTAGTGCATACAAAAAGTGACAGAAGACCACCACATCTCAGGGCAACAGTCTCTGGCTTTGCCTCCACTGGGGTAGGTGGCTATGGCTAGATACATTGTTCAGGCAGTTGATTACAGGGTACAAACCCAGTTATGAGTAATGCTAGTGTTCACACCCCAGTCCAACCACCCATGTTTCCTGAATTTGAAACCAATTCAGAATGTGACATTTCAGAAGTGTCAGAGTCTGATGAGTCAGCTTCCTCTGAAGACAAACAGGTTTAGAAATCCAAACAGATGTTTTCTTTTTTCCAAATGCTGGCTAGATTTAGGAATGTATTCAATTGGGAGCAATCTTCAGCTGCTCCTGAGATCAGCAGGGTTTATGATTTTTTGAAGGATGAGGCCCCGGATGGGGCAACCTTCCCTCCATTAATCCCAGCATTGAAGGATGCTTTTAAGAAAGCTTAAAATTCTCCTCTGTTGCATGAATCTTTGCCTAAAAAAGAGTTTAAGAAATTCAGAGTGTGCTCGACCATGCCTAGTCTTCAAGACCCCTTGTCTGCAGTCTCCAGTGACATCTTCCAACATAATGACTGTCTTCACCAAACCCAGTCCTCTCAAATAAGCTAGGCAAATGCAAGAATTTCAGGGAAAAAAATGGCAAATCATGACAGTCTTTAAGGTGGTTAACTCCCAGTGTTTTATGTGGAAGTTTATGTTGAGGTGTATAGTTTAGACAAGTTAGCTGCATCATTACCTGCAAGTCTGCGTCAAAAATATTGTTTCCAATGTTTCTCAAATGTCTAAATATCTTTAAGGAGTACCCTGAAAGGGGCCAATACTATTTCTAGAAATGCAATGATGTCTGCAGTGATAAACAGGTATGCTTGGTTGCACAGTCAAGGCTTTGCTGATGAGTTAAAAAAATTAGATTACGAATGCTTCATTTGATTCTGATTGTGTTTGGTACAGCAGCTAATCATATCCTTAAGCACTGGGATAACAGAGGTAAACTGCTGCAAGGAGTATCTAAAATGTTCCATATTTCCAAGTTTCTATTCATTAAGAAGGATAATTTTTCACAACCCAACAAACAGAAGACACAGCTGAACAAAAACTAAGGCACCAAAGGGAAATGGCAAGATGACAACTCCACCAAACCTAACAAGATGGGCTCCTTTCTCAAAATGGATAATTCCCCTTTCAACCTATGACTATGGTGAGGCATAGTACCCCCCCCACCTGGTTGCCCCATCTTAAATGTTAACTCTCAACAAGATGGCCTGGTTATCAATGTTTCTGACAAATGGATGCTCAACATTGTTGGCAGAGTTTTCAGGTGGCAGTAGAAGGAACATCTACTTCTGTTCAAGGTTGTGCCCCCTCACCTCTTGACCAGAATTTGATATTTCCTCCTATACTTTGGCAAATGCTGGACTCAGGGGTCATAGCACCAGTCCCTCCTTCACTGAGGCCTAAAGGTTTCTACTCCAGAATTTCCGTAGTTCCCCAAAACAGCTGTTATTGGATCTATTCTTTCGAATACATTTACCAAGGTCCTCAGGTTCAAAATGTTCACCTTGCAGACAGCACTTCTTTTGCCAGACTACTGCTTCATGGTGTCCCTGGACTTGAAGGAATGAGTATCACCATGTCCCCACTGCTCTTCACTTCAGGAGATATTTGAGATTTGTTGTATATGGTTTGCACTAAAAGTTTTCTGCATCACCCTTTGGGCTGTCCACTGTGTCACAAGTGTTTACCAAATGCCTTGCTCTGGTAGTGGCTCATTGCTGGGATTTTGGCATTCACATCTTTCCTTATTTGAACAACTTGCTGATTTATGCAAAATCTGTATCCCAGGTGCTTGGAATCACTAGTGAAGGTTTTGACCATACTTTCCCCAGCTAGGATTCAAGCTGAACATTTGGAGGTTGTGCCTGACACATAGGTATATAGGTTCATAGGAAGTTACTAGGCTAGCAGGCCTAGAGCCTTTACAAGCCTAGTCATATTAATCCCAGGTATCCCCATTTGTTCTTTTTTGGGTAGTTCACAGAACGAATTTATGAACAGAGTGGGTCTGTGATCAACACCGGCTACCCCTATTCATAAGGGGCATAGGTGCCATCCCAGGGGTGAATTTGTGGTCTCCAATCCAATTATCTACGTTGCATTTGAACAGGGTCAGTGAGAAACTCTTTTTTATGTGAATAAGGAGTCTATTCCAGAGAAGCGGCAGTCTCTGGGAGACATATCTGTCTCTCCAGCATGATCTATTAATGTCACAAGCTAGGTTGATATCCCTAGAGCGATTGACTCTGAAGCCATTTGACTTGTAGATGTGCAGCATTTCCACTAGGGCAGCACTGGAGATTGCCCTATAGGCCAGGCACAAGTCACCTCTCAGCAGCCTATAAGATACAGAGTAAAGTGACATGGCTGTTAACCTGTCCATGTAGGTCATGGTTTGGAGTCCCTGTATTTTCTTAGCGAGAAACCTCTGAGGTCTCTCCAGCTGCTGCAGGTGTCTGGTGAGGTACATGCAAAAGGGTACATTACACTCTATTAGTGGTCTAATGAGGGTTGAGTACTGGAGTTATAACATCCCTTGACCTGGATGATATGCCCTTGCTTATGAGAGGCACAATGTAGAAGGCTTTCCTTACCATTGTGGAAACTTGGTGGTCAAAGTTCAGATTGCTATCAACCTGTGTTCCCAAGCCTTGCACCACTGGGCTGGAACTCAGGGGGGTGCTGCCAATACTGTAATTTGTAGGGAATTCCATTTTGTCAAAGGGATTAATAATGCATTTTTGCCTTTAGTTTTAGACCATGGTTTTGGCAACAGCCATTTGTTTGTATTAGCCTTTCTTGTAATATGTTGACATGATTAGGGGCTCAATGATTGCTCCCAGTTTGCAATCATCAGCAAACTTGGTGAGCCAAAGGCTGTCTACTTTGTCCTGGACTTCTGTGAAATAAATGCTAAACAGTAAGGGGCCCAGCACAGACCCCTGTGGTATTCCACTGGTGACAGGTCTACTTGTGGATTTGGAGTCACCAATTTTGACACAGTGTGTTCTGTCGGTGAGCCAATTGGCTACACATCTAGTAACGCAAAGGTTAATCCCTATCTGGGAGAGTTTCTCAATGATGCCAGAGTTGAAAATTGTATCAAAAGCCTTGGCAAGGTTGAGATACACTGTGTGAACTGTCTTAATTTCTTCCTTAGCTTTGGTGACATTCTCAAAGAAGTCTACCAGGTCTAAGAAGCATGATCTACCCTTAACAAGCCAAACTAGGTTGGGTCCTGCATTTGGAGGTCGCCTATGTCCTTGTTCATAAGGTCCATGATAACTCTTTCCATGGCCTTGCAGATGAGGCCAGTTAGACTTATGGGTTTGTAGTTCCCAGGGTCAGTTCATGCCCCCCCCCCCTTTTTGTGCAGAGGGATTACTGTTGCTGCTCTCCATTCTGCAAGAACATAGCCAGTTCTCAAGTTATGATTAACGAGAATGTCAAGTGAGTATGCTAGGTCTTGTCTTAGTTTGTATAGTAAACAGCCTAGGATATTATCTGGTCCCATCGAGGCCATGTTTTTGGCCTTGGTGAGTGCAGAGATGATCTGTTCTCTAGAGATACTAGGCAGAGGACTGGTGTCAGGTATGCTTTGGGATATGGTAGGTGGGGATGGGGGGGGGGGTGAAGTTTACCCTGACTCTGTCAGCTAGCAAATTGGTGATATCTTCTGGTGTAATATGAGTTATCCCATCTACAACCAGTTCAGCACATAGCTGGGCATTATCGTTTAGACTGCAGACATAGTTAACGAATGCCTTATCCTTGGCTAGGGATGTGATTTTAGTTTCATAATTTGCTTTAGAAGACTTTAGAAGATTTCTGATTTTCCTGTTTAGGCTCAGGAGGGAACTCTTCCTCTGCAGAGTGATATCCCTCTTGCTTTTGGACAATAGTTTCTTCCTCTTGTTATATAATTTGTTTATATTTGAAGTCCACAAGGATGTCTTGTTTTTACAGGAAGATCCGGTTTTGAGCTGGTCAAGTACAGCAGAGTTTATGCAGTCACTTAAGTGTTTGTACAGGGCATTTGCAAACACTTCTGCATAGTGATCATTGGTGTCTTCGAATGTGGGTGGTATGAAGCTTTTTATACCATCACTTGGCATGCTGTAGTTAGCTATGGTGAAGTTTTTTTTATAATTTGTTCCTGTGAGGGTATCAGTTCCAGTAGTTACTTCAAATGAGACTGATCTATGTTCTGACCTAACCAGAGAGGGCATCAAGCATGGGGAAGTACAGTGAACCCCCCTCTATATTGGTGAGTACTATGTTCAGAACATTAGAGTCCCTAGTAGGGATGCAGACTATCTGTTCCAGAGCATTTATATTAACAAAGTCCAGGAACCTCTGGACAAGTGTGTTTTTGCTCATGTATGCCCCCCAGTCTGTGGAAGAATAGTTGAAATCTCCCATGACTAAGGTGTTGGGCTGTATGGCAAGGGATTCCAGTAAACTGAGGCACGTGGTGTACTAATCCTGGTTATTGGTGGGGGCTCTATAGTTAGCACTGATGTGGTATGGTTCTTTCCAAATAGTTAACTGGACATGGAGTAGTTTGAAAGAGTCATGCTGTCTGACCAGTGTCGAAGTGTATTTGGTTTTAATGAAGATGGCTACACCTCTACCTTTGGTTCCTTCACTCTCATTTTGTGGTCTGAACATGTGGACGGCATTGTAGCCTTGCACACCCAGGGTGCTCTCGGGCCCTGAACCATGTCTCAGTAATTGCACAGATGTCAGCATTCTCTAAGGTGAGGAGTGCTTCCAGAGAATGCTATTTTGTGTTTAAACTCCTAGTATTAAGCAGCACGACCCTGAGTTTGCCTCAATTAGATTTTGTGACATTGGAAAATTTGCTGTTTTGACATTGCCTAACTATAGGGAGGCAAGGACCTTTGCCAGTGTCTGAAAGTCTAGGAGGGACAGATGCAGACTATCTCTAGCAAAGCAGCAAGGTCTGTCTACCATATCCTTCCAGGCTGGCAGATACTGGAGCCCCCTGGACTGACACCAGAAGCTGAGCCAATTATTGAAGTCAATCATTTTTTGTTTATACTGTGGCATCATCCTGGGTGATGGTAGGGTACTGGTTAGGGTTAGGGACATACTTGTCTGGGACACATAATCAGAGAGTTCTTTCATGTTTCTCTTCATATAGTCCACAGGTATGTCTCAAGTCATTCACTCCAACATGGACTATGACAGAGTCATAATAGTACTTGTTGTTGAGTGACTTGAGTGCATGCATGATTTGTCAGATCCTGGCACATGATAGGCAGTTGATCATGACTTTCTCCTTGTCCATTATGATGAGGGGGATATCTGTGTGTCTCACTATGGAGTCCCCTATGACCAAGACATTTGATGTGTTTTGTCTAAGGGGCTTATTTGTTGAGACACAGATGAGTGTGCTGATACGTGAAGTGGTTTCTTTATGTATGTGGGTTTATGCATCGTGACCTTATTTTGTATGAGAGGTGAGGTTTGCATGACAGGTGAATCATGTGTGCTGACAAGCTGTTTGATGTTTGGTTTGTTTTTACATGAGGGAATTGACTCTGATTCTGCAATGCATTTGCATCTCTCACATAGGGTGCTAGTTTGCTTTAGGAATAAATGGTTGTCAGTATACATGAAGCAATTGCTACATTGCCTCAAGATGCCTGTATCAATCAAGCTGGCAGGATAAATGATGAGAAACTCCCCATCCATTGTGGCAGGATTTTTCCTGAATGTGGTATTTGGGAAGGAAGTGGGCTAGCTGGACTTAGTCACAAACAGCAAGAATGAAGCAGCAATTCAACTAAATACAGTTAAAGTGCAGTGCTGGCTTAAAATATATTTCTTTTTCTTTTTTTTTTTTTTTTGTGGATGCCTTGGATTTTAGTGCAGATGTGGTCCAAACGTCTGGCTAAAGTTGCCAGATATTGAGCAGATCCTGTAAATTGAGCACAAACCCATGTAAGCGTGAGGCCTATATACAGGGAAATTTAAACAGTTTTAACACAACAATCAGTGGGAAAGCCCCAAACTGAGCCTTTCTCCAGCAATCCCCAACTCAGATGGTTCCCGAGCTACATATCTTTGCTTCAAGGGTGCAGAGAGGCCATCTTAATGTAAGATGGCTGGATTAAGAACACAGCGATTCCAAACAGTCTAGATTCAGCAGGTCTGAATCTAACCTATGCTATGTAAGGCAAGGAAACACAAATTATAAATGGGAAGGAGTAAGGAAGAGTCACTTAAAGGTCAAAGTGAGAGTGTTGATTAGTATACTATAGATGAACTGCAGTGGTACCACCCTCTGCACAAACTAGCAGCTCTTGAGCAGCTATGAACAGTGGGAGACTATGGAAAGCATTTCCTATAGAGGATTTTAAATCGGAGAGGTTTGCTTATACATAAAGCACAGGTAGTCATATTTGCGCATCATGCACACAAGTGGCTTTTAAACGAGCAGGATGAAAGACTTTTATAAAGTTAAACCCTAAGGCTAGTTAGATAAAAAGTTATCGACCAGTAGTTCACTCCTTGGATGGGTTGAATTTAGCTCTTTGCTCCCACCATGGTGAAAAAGAACCCTTCCAATGTAAAACAAACTGACTTTGAGCTCAAGTGCAGTAACAAATACTTTACAACACAAATAAGAATTTCTGCAATATCAGGAATCCTTGGAAATAAGTTCACTAACCCTGAGAAATGTTCACAACACACAAAAACTTTGCAAAACTTAGAAATATTTTGGCAGACTCACTCAGAACAGTTTTTGCAGTATCAGAGGACGTTAGGAAATATCAGAATATTGTTAAAATAACCTAAGACCAGTACAGTAACAAACAGATGGAGTTTCTTTAACAAGTGCAGGCTGAAAAACACTGATAAATTCAACAAAATAAATAAATACAGCACAGAATTGTTAAATATCACTGGAACGCTTACAGAAACTACAAAAATATACTTATATTAGCTTAACACCCTCACAAAGACTCATCTTCTTAGGGTGCTTAATCAACTCTGACAAAAGAATGGCCTCTTTTCACCCAAGGACAAGGTCCTGTTTTCCAAATGGTGTTTCAGGAATTCTCCAGAAGGAACTTTGCCTCAGTAGAGAATTCCTAAAATTCCTACCACTGATGGCATCCATGATTCTTATGATACCACTGGCCAGTCTCAGAATGAGAAAACTTCAATGGTATGTCTGGAATTTTTAGATCCAGCAACTGTATCTCCTTGAAAATACAGTTGTGTATGTAAATTTACTATAATAATAGTTGTTCCAATGATCACTGCTGCAGTAGCCTCAGCTATATGGGTTATAACCTGCCAAGGACATAACAGCTGGCAAAATTTCAAAGCTTCAGGGCACCTTTCATATACCCAAAGTTTCTGGCAGCTTGATCTGAGCTGACTAAAAGACACATTTGGGTGCCAATCCCTTCAGAGTTTTCTTGGGAACCCTGAAAGAACAATGATAGGAAGAACAAAAAATAAATAATCACACCCTGGTATAAATAACACACCAAAAAACAAGAGGAGGGGTGGAAGGGGGAGCTGCTAATGTAGCAATGATCACACAATTATCTTCTATTATGTTAAGTTTATTTCCACAAGTATATCATGTTCATCATATTTATCATTGCTGTAGTAGCCTTAACCATATGGGTAGATTACCGTAGCTTACTACATTTTGAAAGTGAAAGGAGAAGAGTCCAGCAGCCTCTGGAGAATGACCCTTGCAAAGCCTGATCTAGACTAAGAGAAAGAATCAAGCTTATAGTGTTTTGTAAATGTATGCACAGAGGATCAAGTTGCAGCTTTGAGAATACTTCTAGAAGCCAGCCCTTTCCAAAATGCCATAGATGAAGCCAAGACCCTGGTAGAGTGGGCCTTGATCCTGCCTGGAATAGTTTTGTTGTGGTGAGTATAACAAAAGGTAATAGCCTTAAACAACCATTTGGAAATAGTCTGTTTTGAGAAAGATTGCCCCTCTTTTTACCTTCACAACAAATGAAAGACTGAACCAAAGATCTGAAAGATTTAGTTCTGTCAAGATAGTAGCTGAGTTGTCTGTGGACATCCAAGGTATGGAGTACCCTTTCTCCCTCATTTTGGGTTCAGGAAAGAAAACTGTGAGATGGATAGTTTGGCTTAAAGAAACCACGGATACCACTTTAGGCATAAAAGAAGGATTAGTTCTCAAAGAAAACATCCCTGTAGAAAATGAGATAGGGTTGACTCACCATATGAGCTTGCAACTCAGATACCCTTCCTGCAGAGATCAGAGCAATCAGTAAAAACATTTTCCATGTTATGAACCTGAAGTCAGCCAGTTTAGCTGGTTCAACTGGAGCAAGTGCTAGCTACTGTAACATAAAATTAAGATTCCAAGGAAGGCCACTTTTTTTCTTAGAGACCTCTAATGCAAAACTCCTTTCAAAAACATTTTGACTTGAGACCACATTGAAAGAGGAGGATCCATGGGTAGACATGCTGAAATGGCCAATAAATGAACCTTGATGGAGGAGTAAGAAAGTCCATAGGATAGTAACTCACACAAATATTGTAAAACAAGAGAACAACTAGCCCCCAAAGAGGTGCTGGTTATGTTGTTGGCACCAACTAGAAATTCCTTTCCATTTGCTAATACATCTTTTGTTTTAACTTAATAAGCTATAGGTTAAACAAGTAATACCAGCTTGAATCCTGTTTTGTTGTTTTTAATAAGAATGCAAGGTGATCTTTAACATGGATCTTACATTAGTATTTATGATAACAGTTTATTTGAGCACATCATATACTGTTATCGTTCTTGACAATTGGTTTTCCTAGTTTTTGGTTTGTTCTTCCTTAAGGAAAGTGTTTACTTATCTTAAGGCTGGTAACTACATTTCCTCAGTACTAGGTTTTGTTGTCTGATTTTCTAGTAGCAGGCGTTCTTGACTGCATTAGTACCTGCTGCACATCCTTAGTAAACAAGTGCCTAAAGTAAATTAAGACCCTATCATCCAGGCAGTCAACTGAAGTTGACTTGTGTCAAATCATATCAAACACCCCTGTTGTTGTGCAAGTAGATCCAGTCTGTGAGGAAGCTGGTGGTAATTGCCCCTGGCCATTTCCAAAAGAAGGAAGAACCACAGTTCCCCGTGTCAGAAGGGACTCACCACAATGATCTTGGGGGATACCTTTTGAATCTTCAGAAGTATTACAGATATTAGTGGAAAGGGTAGAAAATCATATTGCAAGAACATTCCTGTCCAAGAAAAAGAAAAGGCATCTGCATTGCAGGCCTTCTTGTATTGGGTCTTAGAGCAGAACCTTGCCAGCTGATGATTCAGAGAGGAGGCAAAAATGTAGAAAAAAAATGAGGCTAACTTGGTAAAGGCACGGCACTTAAAAATAAATGTAACTGTAGAAAACAAGTACTTGATCACTACAGCTGAAAAGAAATCTCTTTAATAAAACACACTCAAAATAAAACTAAACATAAGCGCTTTTGCAATATACCTATCACTTCATCAGACGTTCACTAACTTAATCATGCAACTTATATACCCATTAATCAATGAATCACTCATCGCTCTAAGTTTCTAGTATTAGAGGTGGTAGGAGATAATATTAGGGTTGGTGATATGAAGAATAAAACTGAGTTGAGAGAGCTAGCTTGGATCCTTTCTTTGCAAGCAGACCATCCTCAGGGTTTAAACAGGACTGTCTCTTTAAAGCCGACTTTACAAGCCTGGCCTCTTCCACATTCATTCTGTGTAATGGAAAAAACTCTTGGGTCAGAGTAGTTTTGTTTTTAATGATGCATTTTTTATATATCTCTATATTAAGTATTTATGTCTTTGTGTTATACCATGTTGGTACGTTTTTATAATTCATAATAGGAAATGGTCATTGATTAATGGGTATATAAGTTGCATGATTAAGTTGGTGAATGTCTGATGAAGCGATAGGTATATTGCAAAAGTGCTTATGTTTGATTGTTTTATTTTGAGTCTTTTTTATTAAAGAGATTTCTTTTCAGCCATGGTGGTCGAGCACTTGTTTTTCTACAGGAGGCCAAAAGGTCTACTAGAGGAACTTCCCACAGATGAATCAAATCTTAGAAGATCCCCCTCATCTAGTGTCCGTTTCTGAGGGTCTGCTCTTGTTCTGCTTAGCTTGTTTGCCACAGTTTTGCTCTGACAGAATGTAGGATGCTCAAAAAGAGAGACTGGATATGAAGCTATATCCTATGCTAACATGGCTAACCAGCAGATGGGGTACAACCTGGTCCCCCTTTACTTGCTGATGTATCAAATGACTGTGGTATTGTCTGTAATAACTGGAAGAGGTCCCAGGGACCATAGATGATTCAGAGGCTTGATTGCCTTGATCAGGGCATGCATCTCTTTTATATTTATGTGCTTGTGTCTATACCTGGTGTCTCACACAGCTTGCATTTTTATTCTTCCTGAAACTGCTCTCCAAGCAAAGTCCAAGGCATCTGTGGTGACTGACTGCTTTGGAATGGGGGGGGGGGGGCTTAGACCTGGATTTTTTAATATCTCTTTTCTCCACCTAGTAATTTCACTTTCACAAACCCCAGCACTGGGATCTGAAAAGACAAAGAGTGCTGGTTCTGGGACCAAAGATACTTTAAATACCACTGTGTCTTTCTCATGTATAGCCTTGCTAGCAGTATCATGAGAATTATAAAAGCCATGAGACCCAAAATCCTGAGGTATTTCCTCACAGTGGCTGAAGTCTGAGTGGAACACCTAAGAAATATATCTAGATATAGAGCTATTTTTTTCCTGTGGAAAAAAAAAACTCTAGGAACTGTGGTGTTTAGCTGACATCTCAGAAATACAATCCCATGAGAAGAAGTCAAGAAAGACTTTTGAATGTTCTCTTGGAATCTCAATTTGTGTAAAAGATCTCCCACCCAAGAGAGGGATTCCTGTCACTTTGGAAAATACTTTGCAAAGATGATCAAGTTGTCTAAATATGGAAAACTGTGGATACCCTGTAGCCTGCAAAGAGTTATAACTGGAGCTAGACACTTTGTGAACACTTCTGGTGCAGTGGATAGTCCAAAGGGTAAGACAGAGAACTGATAATGTGATCCAGACACACCAGACCTTAAGAAATTCCTGAAGTCTAAATGAACATGAATGTGATAAGCACCTGTGACATCCCTCCTCTGGGCTAGTGATCAAGGAGCCTCAGTCCTCACCACTGACACCATTGGGAATGTTCACTGAGAAAAAAAATAGACACAAACAGTATTTTCAGATGCAGCTCTCTGCACCAAGTACAATTTGCCTTAAGAGCACACGCACACAGGGAATACACACTCCAGTCCCAGGGCTGGGCTTTCTCTCCAGACCCCAAATAAGATTCCCCACTGACACAGCTATAGAGTTGAGTCCTTAGCCTGGTGTTCCAAGCCAAGTCCTCCGCCACCCTCACTGTGAAATCAGTGGTCTCAGTGAACCCTGTTCAAAGTAGTTGACACAGACTCCCTGTCTGAGATTTGATTTTCACACACACACCTGGGAAAGGCTGGCACAGCTTACCTGCTTTGCCACCTCCACTCAGACTATAAGGTAGATACACTACCACCAGAACACCCAAAGCCAGCTACTCTAAGGCTCTGACCAGGGTACCCAATTACTCTTAGTAAAATTAATACTTACACAAATGGTAGTTGTAAGTAAGCAGCATGATTTTCAGGAATCTGGAGCCACAGTGCCACTAAATAAATGAAAATGCTCACAAAAGTTAAACATTTTCTACAGGACCAGCCACAATGAAGGCTATATATAAATTTAATAATAAATAATAAAACACAAAACAAAACATGAAAATACTGAATATTTATTTACAATAAATAGCAGAATTTAAATTCACAGGAAATATAAAAAACAACACAGATGGAAAGACTCAGACAGATAGAGAAAAATCAGTATTTAGCTAATCTCCCTATATTTCCCTGACTGAAGAATTATTATTCCCTAGTTATTTGCTAAAGCAAAGCAAGATGAAGTTAGATGAGTGTGTCTTTTCAGGTCTAATAAAGTGCATCTATCACATTTCCCTCTTGTATTTAAATACAATTTCATTGCTGACTACAGAATGACATCACATCTGATCATCTGACTCTGTTGTTATCACACTACCCCCTCACTAACAACTGAGACATAATTTGGTACAGATGTGTCACAATGCACACATAGAACTTTAGCTAAGTTTATTATAGCATCTAGAAACTGTAAAACAATTTCAACACTTCCACCCTTCCTGCAGAAACTAAGAAGCCATACTCTGACACCTCAGGGTAGCAATTAGTTTGTCAATAACCACAATGGAGCAAGATCCCAGCCCATGTTTTTCACAGACATTATGTCTCTGGCTGCATTCAGACCTGTGAGATAAAATTTTTATGACCTAAGCCAAGTAATCTAATTTCAGACTATTTTTCTTAAGGTTAGCTGGATTGAGCTTAACCCCTTCCTTCCAGGACCCTCTGTTAAAATATGTACATTTAATCAGTTACAACAATACAGTCTGACATGCATGTATATTTATTTTCTGTCCGGCAGGACCTACTGTTCATACAGTTTTAACACAAGCAACTTTGCAAATACATTTTAATACAAGCATCTGTACAAATCACTTTGATATTCAAATGACATATAATTCTTTACAAAACTCCAGTTATCTAGGCTGGCATATGTTACACATGCACTGCCCTACTCCCCTAGCACAGCTGGCACCACCTCACATCATCATCATAGCATCTTTTAAATCTAATGTTACTGGGAAACTTGAATAGGAAGAAGAAGAAGATGTGACAGGTTGTGAAGTCACATCAGTTTGCATTTGGGCACTATCACAAACAAGTTTAGGAAAGAAAGATCCAAAAGTCTCCAAGTATTTTCTTTCTTTGGGACTAGGAACACCCTTAAATCAAAACCTTTCTCCATCTGGGAAGGAGGAACTGGTTCCATCACTCCTTGGAACTACATGTGATGAAGAACTGTTGGAAACAAAAGAGTTTGATCTGTAGTATGAGGAATGACTCCATGGAAAGGAGGAATTTCCTCCCCCTGCCATCTGTAACCACCTTAATGAATGATTTTCAGAACCCAATTGTCTGAAAGTAACTGTTGTCAAAGAGAGAAGTGGAGATTCAGGCTTTCTGGAAGAAAAAGGGGGCTGTCAGGGTGAAAAGAGGGAACAAAGTCCCTTAAACAGTCATTCTGACTTATTGGACTGTCCTTCGTTCTGGGAGTTTCCAGAATGCTTATTTGAACCCCTTTCATTTCTTCTTAAATGTCTGCTTATGTGTATTTTATTTAATATTGCTTATTTTGTTTATTACCAAAACTAGATGATGAGTTAGAGAATCCCCTGGAAACCTTGGTAAAGGAGAGCTGAAAAATCTTAGATTCCTTGTTCCAGCTTACCCATTTCATCACACTTTTTGATCACCTCTGCAGCAGAGGGGCCAAAAACTAAATCTCTATCCAAAGAATTCAAAATCTCATTTTAACATCATCCTGAAGGTTCTGATAAAGCATCAGTGCAAACCTCCTTGAAGAAGTATCAAAAGAATCAAACATACACATTGTAAACAACGAGTAGTGACTTGATCAATAGAAGAAATTAAATTACTTAAAGCAGATTTTTCATCACAAGAAGAAACTGCAGATATAATATTCTTCATACTTTCAGTTAGTCAGAACATACCTTAACATGAACCTGACAATTTAAAATTCTGAAGGATGCACTTTTTTTCCATACTTATCAATTTTTCCATACTTATCAATAATCTTCCCATCCTAATCAGACTCTTCCCATCCTTATCAGACAGAGTAGGATTGGAATTCACTGTTTGTCAGAAGAAGAATTAGCTATAGCTATAGCTAATGGATCAGGTATGTGAAGAAAAAAAAATAAAAGACCAAAGAACTTTATACATCCTATCTGCCTTTTTTTTAGGGGCAGCTGGCTGGCTATCAGGAAAACTGCAGCCAGTAACAGACACATCCTACAAAACTGACAGAACTGGAGGAATCAGTGCAGGTTCTGGAAATGTTTCTGAGGGACTGAGAAACCTGTGTTCTCTCACTGAAAATGCTGGCATAGAAATAGTCTCAGAGGAAGAGAACACCCCACAGAGAGAGTCGGAAACTGCTCTCCTTTGAGTCTGAATCAGAAATCTGAGGAGAAAATCCGGTATTTTTCCCTTTATCCTCCTGTCCAGACTCAGAATCTCGAATCTCTTCAGGAAGGGAGATTTCCCCTCTTCTTTTACCAGAAACTACTTTACAAGAAGGATCAATAGCCTAAATTAAGCCCTGAGCCACAACAAGTTAACTACTCCTATCCAAGTTAATTTGAGGAGAAATAGATACATGATTAATTTTCTGTTTCTTTTTGACGGAAAAACTGGAATAATGACAGCAGCAGCTTCCCCAGGAATGGGCACAACATTCTGACAAAGCAAGGAAGCCTTCCATGTTCCTGCTCCTAGGATCAACAAGACTGGCTCTCCCTTGCCCACTGAGGAGACCTCAACAGCTGCAGAGAGTTTGGCTGACCCCTAGTCCATAGAGGTTGTAAGTGCTATGACAGAGGGATTTGGGGTAAAAAAAACTAGTGGTCTGAGGTACAGCTAATGGCCACAGCAGAGTCACCAACCTGAGGCTGAGGCAAATTACTAGCCTGCTATGATGGCAAAGGCTGTTTGTTTAATGTTTTCTTTCTGTGGCTGGAAGAAGGACCGACCATGGGACTAAAAGATTGTGCCATGGTCAAGCTGAAAATGGTGCCTCTTCCCTGGGGAAAACAAGCAGCAAATGCCAATAAAAACTAAAAGTCTTTAACAGTCGCTTCTTTTCAGACAGGCAAACACAGTAAAAAGCACTTTAAAACAGTTTTCCAGCACCCTAAAGTAAAGTAAACATAATTTCTCCTTAGAAATAAATGGTTTTCAGTTACTTTAAACAAATTGTAAACTGACAGAAAAAAAGAGCACTCCTATTTAAAAGTACAGTGCAATCTATTGATAGGCCATTAAACACAAAACTCCTAGCTATAAAATAACTTTCCTGAAGAGGAAATAATAATAAACAAAAATTATTGAATGGAAGTTTTTATCCCCCAAAGGGAACTTATTTGCTCAGGAAAAGAACAACACAAGCACAACTCCTTGGAAGCCTCAAAGGAGCATACTGTTTGATGGTAGTAAAGCTCTGAAGGGCTTGGCACCCAGACGTACATTTTAGTCAGCTCAGCTTGGGCTGCCAGAAAAGTTTGGTGCATGGAAGGTGCCCTGAGGCTTTGGAAGCTAATTGGCTGTTATATCCTTGACAGGATATAACCAAATATAGCTAAGTATACTGCAGCAATGATCAATATGATGAACATTCCTAGTTAGCAGTGCTACCCTTCATCAGACCAGAGTTACAATGGTGGAGTGCATAGCTGAGTATCAATCTAGGACTACCTTTCTTACCTCCTGTTTCAGGGCAGTCTACCCAGATAGATTAGTCTGGTTGGGGAGCTGTGTCAATGAGAGTGCAAGTGCATCCCACTTGGGGGCCCAAGGATGTACATAAGAATATCAGTATTAAGGAAATGTTGGCAGTGATCAATGCCTTGAAAGTTCTTCACCACCTGTGGACTCCAGATCCTCTTCTGGTGGTAAGAGACAACACCTCAGTGATGTTGTACCTCAGAAAACAAGGAGTTATGAGGTCTTATCCTCTGTGCTGGTTGGCAGTGATGTTCAGGAACTGGTCTTATAGTATTCTCTGACTCTTCAGGCATAATACATCCCATCAGAGCAAAATGTTATGGCAAACAGAATAAGCAGATCATGGGCAGATCTGCATAAGTGGCAACTCAAGGCAATGGTGTTCCAATATCTAGTCCGGATTTGGGAAACACCTCAAATAGATCTGTTCTTCTCCTTTCAAAACAGACAGCTGGAGAAATAATGTTCCAGACATCACTGCAGCCATGCTTGGAGGACAGAAGCATTATCATTGTTTTGGACAGGAATATTCCTTTATGTGTTTCCACCCTGCCCACTGATTCACAGAAAGAAATACCAAAGATCATTGTGATGATCCTCTATTGTTCTGGGCAATTATGGTTTTCCCTGCTAACGGTATTGGCTAAGGGCAATTACCACATACTTCCTCACACTCTGGATTTCTTCACACAGATTCATGGGTGACTTGTGCAGCCCAGCTTGGCACAACTACAACTGATAGCCTGAATTACTCTGCTTAGGCATGTGTTTCATCAGGATGTGCAATAGATTTTAAGGAGACCAGAAAAACCTGCTACTAGAAAATCTTATGTTTACAAATGTATGATGTTTTCTAAGTGGTACCTAAATGGAACAAAGAATCTCTGGAAGTTAACATCCCTCTGGTTTTGAAACATTAATGTGAGCTACTTCAGTATTACTTATCATATGTGTCCATCACTGTGCATTTAGTGGCCATGTCTGCTTGACTGCCAATGGATTTCCCCTCTTTCTTATTCTCTTTTGGTAAAACAGTTCATGAAAGCAGTATTGCATATGAAATGCCCCTGCAAGTAATCTCTTCCTTCGTGGTATCTCAACTATATTCTGTAAAAACTGACCTTACCGCCTTTCAAACCTGCTGCTCAGTCTGATCTGAATTTCTTAATGCAGAAAATTGTTTTGCTTATTCCTCTGTTGGTTGTTCTCTGGTATTTTCCATGGCAAGGAGAATCCAGGCAAGGTAAAGGTGCAGTCTTCCAGGGCCTATTCCTCTTCAGTGGACTATTGGAAAGGAGTGGATTCTAGAAGTGTTCTAGAGACAGCAATCTGGTCATCTATCCATACCTTTATGAAGCATTACAAGCTTGATGCCTTTTCTAAATCCAGAGCAGGTTTTGCTAGGACCATTGTTCAGGAGTTCCTGGACCCTTATCTTTTCTCTTCCCAAGTTAGGTAAGCTTTGGGAATCTACTCATATGCCGGTAAGGCAGTGTGTTTATTGGACACAGTACAGTTATGTAAGTCCTACTTACCTGCAACAGTAGATGTTCATAGAGCACACTGCCTTACTGGTGGTATCCACCCACCATCTCCCTTTTTTGGATGTACATAGTTTAATGATAGAGTTACCATTGATTTATGCTCAGTGGCATTTATTGTGTTTGTGTGCAGTTTTTGGTTTGGAATAGTAGGTGTTCTCAAACTTGCATCTTCATCTTCCCTTCCTATTGGAACCTAGAAAACTGAAAGGGGCTTGTCTGCAGGTCTGAAAAGCAGTCCCTGTACTATCAAGTGATTGGTCCATCACACCCACAGACAGGCAGTGGGACAGCTCTTTTGTAGACTTCTGGAGATAGGGTAGCAGGTTGCTACTACCCATATGCCAGTAAGGTAGTATATTCTATGAACATTTACTGTAAGTAGGACTTACATAACTGCACTTTATTAAGCACTAGATCATGGTATATAAAAATTAAATGTAAAATCATAAATATTGTTGTCTTCTGTTACCATCTTGGATTTTTTTGGTCACAGTTCATTTAGGCAAAATCTGCAATACTCTGTCAGCACTCTACCATCTCCCATAACCAATTAACCTTGAGTAACATATATATACAGTGAATATAAAAAGTTTACACACCCCTGTTAAAATGCCAGGTTTTTGTGATATAAAAAATGAGACCACAATAAATCATTTCAAAGTTTTCCCACCTTTTATGTGAAATATAACTTGTACAATTCAATTGAAAAACAAATCTGTTACGGGAAAATATCAAAAATAAAAAACTGACAATACACTGGTTGCATAAGTGTGCACACCCTTAAACTAATACTTTGTTGTATGTGCACACCCTTAAACTAATACGTTGTTGAAGCACCTTTTGATTTAATTACAGCATTCAGTCTTATTGGATAGGAGTCTATCAGCATGGCACATCTTGACTTGGCAATATTTGCCCACTTTTCCTTGCAAAAGTGCTCCAAATTTGTCAGATTACAAGGGCATCTCTTGTGCATAGCCCTCTTCAGGTCACCCCACAGATTGGATTTAGGTCTTGGCCATTCCAAAACTTTAATTTTCTTCTGATGAAGCTATTCTTTTGTTGATTTGGATGTATGCTTGGGGTCATTGTCGTGTTGAAAGGTGAAATTCCTCTTCACCTTCAGCTTTTTAGCAGATGCCTGAAGGTTTTAGGCCAAAAGTGACTGGCATTTAGAACTGTTCATAATTCCCTCCACTTTGACTAAAGCCCCAGTTCCAGTTGAAGAAAAGCAACCCCAAAGCATGAAACTGCCACCACCATGCTTCACCGTGGGGATGGTGTTCTTTTGGTGATGCAAAGTGTCATTTTTGCACCAAACATACCTTTTGGAATTGTGGCCAAAAAGTTCAACCTTGGTCTCATCAGACCGTAACACATTTTCCCACATGCTTTTGGGAGACTTGATGTATTGTTTTGCAAATTTTAGCTGGGCCTGTATGTTCTTCTGTGTAAGAAAAGGCTTCCATCTTGCAACCCTACCCCATAGTCCAGACATATGGAGAATACGGGGGATTGTTGTCACATGTAGTACACAACCAGTACTTGCCAGAAATTCCTGCAGCTCCTTCAGTGTTGCTGTAGGTCTCTTGCAAGCCTCCCTAACCAGTTGTCATCTTGTCTTTTCATCAGTTTTGCAGGGATGTCCATTTGTTTGCAACGTCACTGTTGTCCCATATTTTTTCTACATTTTGATGACTGTCTTCACTATGTTCCATCGTATATCCAATGCTGTGGAAATTTTTTTGTACCCTTCTCCTGACTGATACCTTTCAACAATGAGATTCCTTTGATGCTTTGTAAGCTCTCTGCGAACCATGACTTTTGCTGGAGCAGGCAACTGAATAAATGTCAGGAAAATCCTACTAGGACAGCTGAACTTTATTTGGGGTTAATTAGAGTCTCTTTAATTTTATGGCAGGTGTGTACCCAAGAAGACTGAATGCTGTAATTATATGAAAAGGTGCTTAAACAAACTATTAGTTTAAGGGTGTGCACACTTATGCAACCAGCGTATTTTATGTTTTTTATTTTTTATATTTTTCCTCTAACAGATTTGTTTGTTTTTCATACATCACAAAAATATGGCATTTTAGTAGGGGTGTGTAAACTTTTTATATCCATTGTATATATACATATATATATATATATATATATATATATATATATATATATATATATATATATATATATATATATATATAGTTCCACTTTGAATCATCAAAAGCACGAAACATCAAAATTCTGATCATCGAGACCAGAACATCGAGTTTCAAACCATCGAAGATTCAAAGGGAACATAAAAAAAAAGAAAAAAACTCTAAAACCTATTTTATGCAGAGGGCTTCACCCTCCTGCACCCCCCCCATGTGGGGGGCTGCACCCCCCCAACTTTAATATACCAACTCCGAGATCGCACTACAGTGGGGTAAAGGGAAATCTCAGTTTTAGCGCTATATGCAGAAGTGCTAAACGGGAGATTTCCCATACTCTGTCTGCAGTGCCATCACAGAGATGGCACATTCACAGACACGGTGTGCAGGGCACCTTGCTGCCCTGCAATAGCTTTTTCCCTTTTTTACTTACCTTTTTCTTCCCCTTGACAACATTGATGTTCTAAACACTCGATGATATGGTCTCGACCATATGAATTTCGATGGTTTAGAATTTTGATGTTTTCAAGTGGAACTATATATATATATATATATATATATATATATATATATATATATACATACATATATAATTTTGTAAAGCATTACTAACTATAGTAAATGAAGAGCAATTTGTTAAACCTTAGGTACCATTAAGCAACTTATGCTACTTATTTCTTAGGTATTCACATAACTTGTCCTTATAAACACTTTACTTTTCTCTTCAGGCTGGTGCCTGACTAATGTCAGCTGTGATGCTAATCTGTAAAATCTATCTTGAGCCCTATATAGATACTGTGCATACTATGGAACTTTTCTGATAATGCCCCATATTAAAGAGTTCATGCTGAGCATTCAAAATAGCTGTGTTACCTGCTGGTACAAATTCTAATAAAATTGTACTAATTTGTGAATCCAATAAGGTTATTTCAATTACTGATACCAATATTCTCAAGAGATGAAAATCCCCACATCTATTTAAATGAATAACAAACATGAAGACTAGATTTGTGTGCTCCAAATGATATTTGGAAAACTGAAGTCACATAACAGTATATTTGCATTATTTATTCAACATACTTTCCAGTATGATAAAACTGTAATATTTTCATCAGTGTTTAAATTGGGATTGCTGTATGTTTCAATGGGATTGATTTTTCCCCAATAAGCAAAACTTATAAGATGAATAGCTACAATCTCAGTGTTATTATTCAAGGCTGTTGGTGTGAGTAAAAGGGTGAGAAAAGTGTATGGAAAATTTGTTAAAGCCTTTAAAATTTTAAACCCATGGGTCAGGATTCACGAAGCCTCCATGTAAGAGTTACAAGGCTTACATGGAGGCTGCAGTTAAACGGTGTGACGTCAGCATGTCATGCATATGCATGAGGGCATGCTGAATCACACCTAAGGCTTACACGGTCCGTGGAAGACAGTAGGGGGCGTGTCCGTAGGCCGAGCCCTGCAAACGGACACGCCCCCAGAAGAGTAAAAGTGCCTAAAGTAAACCCCCATGACAGAGTCCATGGAAATGTGAATAAACACAACACAACACATGCCCCCACAGACTATGAACATAAAATTATATAAATGAACATGTTATATTTTTTTTAAATTGTAAAGATGTTTGCCCGTGAGTGCGCTCGTTTGCGCGGGCGTGCCCGTAGCTTAGCCACAGTTAGCAGTAAGTGGAAAAGCATATAAGAACTAACTATGCAAAGTAAGTCAAAAAGCAATAGCGTAGCGGTAGAGACGTCGGCTGAAGAACAGGCCGTCATGGTTCGAGACCCCACAACATCAATTTTTATTTTTAGTGACATAAGCACGAAACAAGTCCCTGACATATATGTACACATATAAAATTATATTTGATGTAAAATGTAATGAAATGGGCCATTTATTTTGAAGAAATGTGAGATAACAAAATAATAAAAGATGCCAGATGTGCCTATAGCTGAGCTACAGTCTAACAAGTTGAGTGCATCTGCCCGTAGGTGAGCAGTGGTTTAACAGGTGTAGAATGAATGCCCGAAGGTGAGCAGTGGTTTAACAGGTGCAAAATGAGTGCCCGTAGGTGAGCAGTGGTTCAACAGGTGCAAAATGAGTGCCCGTAGGTGAGCAGTGGTTTAACACGCTGAAACTGTGTGCCCCTAGCTGAGCTGAGCGTAATATGCATGCTGACAGCCAAATGAAGTGTAAACCAGTGTAACCCGTTTGCGCGGAGCTGCGCACCGTGCCAACAAGCTAACCGACGGGCAACGTTGAGCAAGCTGTAACAAAACTGCCTTTACACAGACACACCTCCTAGCCTGTGTAGAAAGTCATAAAATATAAAAAGCAGTGGCCAGGTTCGAACCCAGGATACCATGCACCATAGTCAAGGTACTGAACCACTAAGCCATGACAACTGTACTTAGAAATGCAGTAATAGCAAATATATAGGAATGAATAGAAAGAGGAGCATGACAAAGCAGGTTTTGTGAAGCTGATACAATTCCAAAATGGCCAATCACAGATAGGTGTGGGAAAAACGGCATATATAAGCCCCATAGGCGGGAATACACAGCATAACCGATTGTAGAACTAACTTGCAGCCAGAATGTCAGGAGTAGGTGAGGGTAGTTGCTTTCGAGCACAGAGGGGGGGGGCGTTGAGGAGTCCAAATATATGGTTTGGCTCCTTGTCCACAATCATGAGGCCAACTAATGCAGGGCCAGGTCCTGTGGGGAGCATATAGGGCTGAGGCGTGGGACCGGTTGGCTCATGATCTTACCAGTGCCACAGGGATTCCAAGGACTGGTGAGCAGGTCCGTCACCACCATGCGGACCTGAAGAGATGGAAGCAGGACTAACTGAACCTTTGGATCCAGGAGGCCCAGCAAATGCCCAACGCCCCACTACTGAGTAAGTTACATCTAATTATGTATGTAAGAAATTAATCTAGCTGATATTATGGAGATGTGTATTCCAATATTACTTTATTAATATTACAGCTGCAGGTGTCCGTTCTGCGAACCGCAGAGCCTATGGCGATAGGCTGGTGCGGTTGCGCCATCAGGCAGGTCAGTAATCCTCTCCCTGTAACTGTAAATAAATATAAAAGTATGACAGTTAGCAAAAGAGTGCAGTGTAGTCACTAAGTAATAAAATGTGCAAGTAACAGTGTAAGAGTGTTTGCAAGTATTGCTTGATTACAAAAGTGTGTTGCAGTCTGTAATCCAAACAGAAAAATGAAAATGTCTGAAATAAAGTCTGAAATAAAGATGTCCCACCTGTAATATAATAGTACACAACCTGCAACAGGCTGAAAAGTACAGCTGCAGAAGATGAGCAAAACACATGTGTGAAATATATCCCTGTTGAAATACTGAAACATGACAGAAGTGAGACTGTTGGAAAGGATTGTAATAACAACAGGTAAAACATGTCAATAAAGCCTAGAAGTAAGTACCATCCTGAATTGTAAAAATAAAACAAGTGAGAGAGTGTGAGAAAGAGTTATGAATCCACCAATAAAGTAGTAATAACTCCTGAATAAAGTATACTGCAGTCAGTACAGAATGAAATGAATGTGACAAGCAGAACCAAACTGTGAAATGTGTTCAAAATGTTCCTGCAGCTGGAATGTGTATCCCAAAATCTGGATATGTTGCTCTCAGTCTGCAATATGCAGATAGTATGATTGTCTGAAATACCAAACATCCACAGTTGTCTCTAGCTATATAAAGCAAATGTAGCATGATGATGTAGCTGAACAGAGCCAGATATGAACGTGTATGAATAAAAATGAAAATGTATATTGATGTAGCAGTAACATTTGTATCACCAACTTGAAGTAGTTATCACAGAGGAAACTGTAGGTAGAACTGTAGTGTTTATATACCTGCAGCTATTAGAAATGTGCAGCATATGTATTGGTATTTGAAGGTGTTAATTATATTTTCTTCACCCTACCCTATAACCACATATAATCCATTCCACGTGAAATTGGTATGTGCAATCACAATTAACACCCCTGGACATTTGTCCTGTTGGGTCATACATATTTGCATGTACGTTGATGCATCTGCCCTGTTCATACATCCAAACCTGATGACCTGTTGCCATCAATCAACCCTGCATGTTGCTGGACTGTGTATTGCTGTTCAAATTATGCATGTGTTATGTTCGTTGTTCAATGGTGTGAATATCTGGGTGTTTGGTTAATGGGAATACTAATGCATGCTGTTAGAACTAATTGTGAATAGTATTGTATGTTACTAACCCAAACTGTCATGACATAATGCAAAACATAGGACGACAGGGAAGGCGGGTTCCAGCGGGTTCCAGCAGACCCACCTCTCCCCACCTCAGCTGGTGAGTGCACCTGGCAGTAGTGCCCAGTCCGGACCCTCCTCCGGTGGCCCTGTGCCACCTGCGGGTGGAGGCGCTGCAGGGGATGGGGCTCGTCCCCCCTCTGCAAGTGTGGCCGGAGGAGAACCACCACTCACCCTCCATAGTGTCCGGACTGTGGTGCGTAGGGAGATCCAGGAAGCTGTTCTTGGGCCCCTACGCCAGCTTGAGGCACAGGTGGCACAACTAACGTGCATGCCTGCTGCCCGGCCTACACAGCCCCCAGCACAGCCCCGTCCTGGGCAGTGAAGAAACAGTGGCAACTGCCCATGGGTGGGGATATCAGTTCCACTGTTGCCATCTGTGGGCTCATGGGCTCTGGATATCCAAACATCCGTCCCTGTCAATTGTGTAACCCCCCCACATGTGTCATACACCGCCCCTGTATGCGTCTTGTTTGTCTTGTCTGTTGATCTACCCAACCTACCTCCGCAGCTATACTGACTTCCTTTACCTGACATACCACTCTCACCTGAAAAAATAAAAATAAAAAAAGGGCACTCTGTACCCACAAAAAAATTACGCCCCATACATAGCTGCCCATTTCACACACATGTCTGCTGGACATGGAAACTGTCAATTACAATTGGCTGTACAACAAGTATTATTGTTGTCCATACACCTCTCTCAGGGGTGGAAGGTTTCCAATGTCACACCAAATTACAAACATATGCACAGCTGTTGCTGATGAAGAAATGGGCAGCTATGGGCCTTACCTACATCCCTCCTGCAAAACCCAAGCTTGTTTCCCTACTGTCTTACCCTCTTTGTGACCCCTTTTTCACCACTTTCCTGTCTCCCCATTTTCATTTCTTTCAAAGAAAATAGCGCGGGTGTGCGCAAGAGTAAGCACTGTTAAGCAGTTGTAAGCGGGTGTGCACGGAGCTGAACGCCAGTGCGCATGCGGGAGCTCTGCGCAAACCAGCGCTAACCCGGTTACAACTGCTTAAAAGTGCCTTAGTCACTCTGAATGACAGGTCCTGTAGTCTGTTCAAAAGCAAAATAAAATCCCGCTGTCAGTCCCGAACCCAGGACCTTGGAAACACTAGTCTGCATGACTTACCACTAAGCCATGCCTGTTATATAAGAACATTGTGCTACAATAAATATATCATGTAATAGTAGGAATGAATGTAAAGGGAATATAGGATGTGTAGTACACAAAGCATGTCATGTATATTTACTGTCAAATCTAGTGGATTTCTATAATAGTAGTGTCCAAACAGAAACAGCCATGCTAGTTGGTAGCTAGTAGGTAATAATGTCACTGTAGCACCTTGCAAGCCACACACATACTCACAGCAGGATAATCACTGCCCATACCCCACAACCTCTTACAGGAACACATCCGGACCAAGTAGTAAAATATGTGGAGCAAAGGGCCAAAAACAGGGACACATTCCAAATAATGTTACAACAAACTTAGACAGTTCAGAGAGTAACAGGTTCTGCATTTTGTTGGATGTTTGGAAGGGTATGAAGTCTGAAACTTAAATGTTTGTCACTATATTCTGACTTGAGCCCAGAGTGATTTGCCAGAAAGAGCTGTTCATGAGATATTGAGCAAAATATGAGGCAGAAATGTGGACAACCTGAAATATCTGTACACTTGAGAGGTCTGACACTGCCATATTTGAATAGTTAAGAGCCTAGACATAGCAACAGTGACTGAGTTACAGGGATGCCCCACAGACTCCATGTGAAATGTACAAACAGTAGGCAGAAAGGTGTTACAACACATGCAATGGTAACTATGAAGTCCTGAAATTATGCACCACCTGCACGGCAGAAAAAGTGTAGTAATACATATGCTCATGCTATCCCACAGTCACAACTGCAGAATACCAGACAATTTAATGGGTGTACCCCTCTGATATGTACCATTCCATGAGGCAGATAACAGATGCACCTGAGAGTCTCTGGGGCCTGCTCAGCAGCATACTCAAATACCCTAATAGATGTCAAGGCCCACACCATGGCCAGACCACACTGCATGCAGTAACACCCTAGCAGATATAGCAAGCATTCCAAGGTGTGAATGTACATGGAAAATAGGAAAGCCACAGCAACACACTACAGTCAAGACACCTAGCAGGCATACAAGTAGTCACTGTAAAGGGCAAATATTGAAGCCATAGCAATAAAGTGCAAGAGCCACTGCTATACACCAGTTACACCACATGTCCCACAGGAAAGTGCACACCCCCACATTAACAGTAGTAGTAGTCTTAGGTGTCAGTGTACATACACACTTAGTACAGGAAACTGGATAAATGAATGGAGAAATTTTAATCTACAACACAGCCGGAAATATGAGAGAGATACTAACCTTTACACTCACAGAACAGTGTCCACAGCATACCAGCATGGTTCCTGCCCTTAAAATCTGAAAGGGCTACGCCTATCTCACATACCTTTTTATAGCACTGTCCTGAAATCACAGTGAGAACTGCAATCAGTACACAACTGGCTGCATGCAATTAGCAAATGCTGGCTAACAATTGGTGCAGAGGCCATCACATGGACATATGCAGACACCTACAAAAGCATGCTGTACTCCCAGTGCAATACTTTCATTGCACCCTGTGAAGGTAGGGAGAGACAGAGAGAGAGAGAGAGACAGAGAAAAAAAAATAAACATACACAAACAAAACTGGTCAGCAACAACCACCTGAAAGCTGACAACTGGCAAGTGGAGCAGCAGGACACAAAACCAGATGGCAACACAAGCAGCTGTGACAAACACAGGTAATGTAAAGTAATACTATAAAAGTCTACATACTGTGAACCCTCCATATGTGTCATTGGTCTGTATCCATATGTATATGAAGATGTGCAAAGGGCAGGGGACATACAGCAACTATCAGTGAAGGCTGTACATACATTTGTATGTGAGAGCATCTATGTGCACATATCAATGTAGGTTGAATGTAGGTTGTAGTGCAATGTACAAAGTAGGTTTCACAGTTATGTATGTTTAGCAGTATGTTAGTGTGTGTATATAGTTTTGTAAACAAACATGTTGATATACCTATCTATCATATGGATACGTATGTATGTCAATATATGTATGTATATATATATATATATATATATATATATATATATATATATATAATATGCATATATGTATACATACATAGAGAGAGATGTAGGAATACATAGACAGATGTAGATAGATAGAATATGTACAAACATATATATGTAATACACACATACAGATATAGATATATGTAGATACATATACATAGACAGACAGATCTGACTATCTACAGGTATGACTGTATATGACGATCTCACACTCCCCCTGTCCCACCCCCTCTGTCACTCTCACCCCCTCTCTGTCACACCCCCCCTCTCTCCATATCTATAGCAATATATGTACATCAATATATATATATGTGTATATGTATACAGACGGGTCTATATGACTTGGTCGACAGTTCATATGATCGACTGTTTATTTGGTCGACAGTTCATTTGATTGACAAGCATTTTAGGGTGGGGCCCCCCTCTAATGGGGGCTGTGCCCCCACCCCCTAACTATATATATCAACTCCAGGGACACACAACATTGGGGAAGGGGGCAAATGCTTGTCGATCAAATGAACTGTCGACCAAATAAACAGTCGATCATATGAACTGTCGACCAAGTCATATAGACCCATACAGACATATATATATATATATATATATATATATATATATATATATATATATATATATATATACATATATACATATAGATATATATATATATATATATATATATATATATATATACATATATATATATATATATATATATATATATATATATATATAGAGAGAGAGAGAGAGATGTATATATATTCTGAGTGAGGCACATGTGTACAGATGTACTGCAACAGGTGCCTGGTGACAAAGGCATGGAGTGAACACCAGTGTCAAAACTGGAGTACCATACCCCATTTCAAATCACCTACACCAGTAACCACCAGATATGTGATTGGCTGCCCACCACTGCATGTGTCAGGGGTGAACAGGGTCATAAATGTGTACAATAGTCCCCCCAATGATATTCACAGTGACACACTATTCCTGGAATACCTGCACATGGTATGTGTCACCAGACATGGTGTGTCAGCTACGGACATGTAGGTCAGTGTACCCCTCCACACCATATAATGGCTGCAACGGTATGTACCTCACATGACAGCTACAGATATGGAGAAGGACACAGTGACATGTACAACACTGTGACAATGCACTCAAACACATTACCAATGCACAGTGACTGACAGCACCACAGAGTACACACATACTACCCACATAGAGGTTACAACTCCTGGATTTACATACTTAAGTCACACCCATGACAGATGTCTAACAACCATAGTAACACCTCACACCATCCACAACCTAAATAACTGCTGTGTGTCGTCCGTGACACTGCAATAGAGAGCACATAGTGGAGGTACAGGTTCCTACCCACAGATAAGACATACCCTGCAATATACCACACAGCGTTAAGAAGCAAGACTCCCCATGAGTACATGTCACACATACCCCTGCTGAATGTTAGTCAGATAGGTAATATGCCATATGAGTCACCCTGTGTAACTGTTTGACAGCAGCAGGTACCATCACATCACATGTGTTACAATGGTCAGGGTAGCAGAACAGTATGCTGCTGTAGTCCCAGGGGCAATAGCATATTGTATTGTATTGTATTGTAATGTATTGTATTGTGTTGTATTGTAGTGGTATGTAGACGTCCCTCCTTTGTGTAGTGGAACCACTGCTGCTGTGCGCCAGTGTACAGGTACATATCCTGTAGTCAGGCTAGTGTTACATAGCACTTCTATATGTGTGTTTAGCTCCTCTTGGAGTACATGTAGCATGCAACCGGGGATACCATCAGGTCCCATTCATGTTGTGTATCGTGCTTTCCTGAGGGCGGCTCTGACCTGGACATCTGTGATGACAGGGAGGTTACAGTCAGCTGTGATAACTATGTCTTATTTTGGGGGAGAGGGAGGGGGGAAACCTGCACTGAATCTGTCTGCCACAATGTTGCCAATATCTGTGGGTTCAGGGAATTATTTGTTGTTGTGTACTAACTATGAGCATAGTGGAGGGTTTCTGACCAGGTTGCTAACATAACTGAAGAAGGCCTTGTGGTTATCTGTAATGTCCCTGTTGATTTCCCTCTCAAAGTTGCCCATGGATGTTTGTATGTGAGAAAATAACTCCTTACTAGTGCTGATCAGACATGCCTTCCCTTTATGGAATTATGCTCTGTCTTGCAGTAGCTTCCATCTTTTGTTATACAATCTGTCTATGGCTGGGGTCCACCAGACAGGATGCTGTCCCTTTGTGGAGAGTGTCTTGGTCTTAAATGGGATTGCATGATCCATGCATTCTTGGAGATGTCCGTAGAAATAATTTGTGAAGGGATCAGCATTGTGGTTGTGTCTTCCACTGGCCCAGTGGGCTGAAAGGATACCATGTCACTGTTATAAAGTGTAACGTTTGCATTTGGAATGTTATTCACTATAGTCGTTTGTGCTGGTGGTGGAGGTGGGATATGTATATCCAGGGCAATTAGTTTGTGGTCAGCTCACAGCAGTTGTTGATGTACCCCATAGAGTACCTCGATACAAACCCCCAGAGTGAGGAGGTGCTGTGGACCTGAATCAGTGTTCTGACTGCTGGGGTTTGGTAGTATGTCATATGGAGTGTGCCAGGTACTGTTGCACAGTTGTTGGCTGAGCACTGATACCTGGCCATTTACATGTGTATCCACCAATAGACAGACAGATGCTAAATATGTGAGATATGTTGTATCACAACAGTCGAGTAGCATGTGTAGTATGTGTGCCAAATTCTGCTGACATATTTAGCTGATATCCTGTTATTTCCTTTTACAGGACTATAGCTCACCAGCACAATCCAGCTTACTCAGCAGCTGAGGATGAGGAGATACACCAGAGCCTGGTGCGGGATTATGCAATACTCTTTTCCTGCACCAGCCAGAATCAGCAGGAGAGGGCGGCACTGTGGCAAGACCTGGTCCATCGGGTAAATGACATAGGCATGCATAATATGACATATGAGCAGGTACGACATCACTGCAGTGATTTAATCAGAAATGTCCATCAGCGTGCGTCGGATATCCACAGGCAACAGGTTGCCACAGGTGGTGGGGTGGCTACACATCCCCCACTCACCAAACTGGAGGGACTACTCATAAGTGCTGTGGCTCCAGCCCGCCAACAACAACAGCAGCAGCAGACATGCATTATGATGGAGGCTGGAGCCACGCAGCAGCAAGACTACCAGCGTGCAGGTAATATGCCATATGTATAGTTGACTGTTGTGTACACTGGTAGTTAATGCATGTGTGAGGTGTGTCCTTGGTTTGTAGCTGTCATCATAGTATTTAATGTGCAAGTGTGATATTCTCAATATCAGCAGCTGACCTGTGAAAGGCGACTGTTGTACTACTGACCTGTATCATACACAGTAACAATGGCACAGTTGTGCCCACTGACATTAGTTTCCTCACTTCTGCAGGTCCCTCTGGTGTAACAGCAATGCAGGCCACCCATGCTGGTGAGTGTGTATTAACAATACCTTTAATAGTCTTGATAGTAATAGTAATATTAGGCTCACTGAGTAGTGCTCTGTGTATGCATGCAGGTGTGTCTGTGTCTGTGTGTTGATATCTCACATACTGAGTAGTGTGCAACTGTGTGCAACTGTGTGCAACTGTGTGCATGTGTGCAACTGTGTGCATGTGTGCATGTGTGCAACTGTGTGCATGTGTGCACCTCTGCATGTGTGCACCTGTGCATGTGTGCATGTGTGCACCTGTGCATGTGTGCACCTGTGCATGTGTGCATGTGTGGACCTGTGCATGTGTGGATGTGTGCATCACTGGTAATATTGTGTTGACATTGTAAACTGTGCTTTCTGTTTCCTCCCACAGGTTCTGGTGCTGCTCTGGTGTCATGCAACAGGGAACCTGAACCGGGTGCCATGGGTACTGATAGTGATGACATCTGTGTAATGGCACAGGAAGGTATGCCAGGGTCCGTCATTGGTCGGCCAATTGACAGTACACAGCTGTCAACCCCATCAATGCGCACAGTTATCCTGCCAATACACCCTTTGTCACCAATGTCCCTAGGTGATGGACAGGATACAGTGGGCATTGACCAGGGTAATGTGGTATCCATGGCACATGCGTCCCCACACAGCAGCCATGGGCATAGCCCTGAGATGGTACCACACAGATAGATGTCCAGGGGTTCTCGTGGGAGCATCCGTGGGCATACTGCCCCTGTCAGACGTGCCCACAGAGGTCTTACAACCTCAGCTATGTTTCGGGCTGTCATGCAGGCACAGTCACGTATAGGTTCATAGGTTCATAGGTTCATACTAGGCTATCTGCCCGAGGGCATTTACAAGCTAGCAGCCTTTTTGTTTAGGCTTACGCCACCCCTTTAGTATGCCTCTGTCGAGCAGTGACACTGAGGTAATCCCTGGGGTATATCTGCGATCTCCCATCCATTGGTCAAGATTTCTCTTGAACAAGGCCAGCGAGGTGCTCTGCCTCACATATACCGGGATTTTATTCCACAGCATAGGGAGTATGGAACTGTACACCAGACAGGGTCTGAGGGAGCTGGCAGCATGTCGCACAGCCATGACTGACAGTATGCGTGACATTGCGGCTGCCATCCGTAATTTCACTGATGTCATAGACAGACGTTGTGGGGACATATTAGACCGGTTCCACAACTACATGTCCAAGAGCCAGGGCGATGGTGGACGGTTGAGGTGTCGACGTGGGCGTATGCCAGCAACAGCAGCAGCTGGCAGTCATGGCGGATGACAACAGGGCCGCGGCCGCCCCCATAGTTCCAGCAGCAGCCCCAGCAATGCTGGTTTTGTGCTATCATCAGACCACCCCAGGAGACCACGTGCACGTGGCTCTGGCCAGGCCCGACAGGGATCTGTGTCCAGTCAATGAACACCTGCTTCTGATGACAGTATGCAGTCTGGGTTGGTACCGGATATGGTCCGTAGCACCCCTGCAAGGCACAGATACCATGTCCATGGCCAGAGACACTGATCTGTATGACCTGGCAGGTACAGTCTGTGGCTGTCCACAAACACCAGTATATGGCAGCCATGAGGTGGAACTGTGTGCATCCATACACACATGCGAATTGACAACACCTAGGGCTACTGCATACATGCACACACTACATCAACATTGCCCCACCTTGTACTGCTGTCCCTCACCAACACACATACACATACATGTCAATTGGTGGTATTGGTGGCTGACTCAGGCATACCAAGTTCACACCCTGTGCATATGATGAAACTGTGCCACCTCCTGCAATCTGTAACATCAGTGCAGGTACAGGTTAACATGTTGCTGATGCACAGGGTGACTACATAGACATGTAGTAATAGTATCATGTTGTTAACAGTACTGTGTGTGATATAATTGTGGGTATATCCCAGCATGCCTGATGCAGTAAGGGTATGATTGTCATGCAGTGTTGTCTACACCCATGGTAAGTACCATAGTGTATCATCTGCACATGTTGGCATACTGGTGGTAAGGATGTCAACAGAAGGCTACATACATAGGTAGCACAGGGGATAAGGTAATGAAAGTATTGATACGCAATGATGGACATGTAAACTGCATGTGGCATGTTGCCCACACTGGAATCTGCAATGCGGATATATGAGGATGTTGATATGTGTGTAGTACTACACGACTGGTACAGGACACACAGGAGCACCCTAGCACTGCAAGCTCACATCTCATACCATGCTAGACAGCCCCAACACACAAAACTAACTGTCACAGGAGGGAGAGTCCCCATACATGTCAGGGATACTGTGGTGGCAGGCCAGGTAGCATACATCCTACTAAGTATGGAACCACTGAGTGAAGGCTCAGTGTCTGTTATTTGACATGTGTATTACTGCAGGTATGAGCACCTAGGTTTCCATCCAGTTATTGTACATCCTGACGGTACATGGTCTGTACACGTGTGTGCGCTGAGACTGGACCCTAGCCATCTGACCTGTGGATTTCCATGTACATGTGTATAGTGCCTGCATATTTGCACTGTTACCTAGTGGAAGTGGTACAGCTTGTTTGTTGTACAATGGACTACATGCAGCCCTGCTTACTGTAGCTTTGTTTGCATGCATGTTTGCTTGCAGTTACCCTGGAACACTGATCCCACCTGCAATGCAGAGTTACAGTGCATCTGTGGACTCCTAGTGACATCTGCATAGCTTACTATATGTATGTCCATGTCTCACTTCACAGAACATCACTGTTTGTCCTGTTCACATGTACGTTGCCTGTGACACATTGCATATGACTTACCTGGCATTTGTCCACGTCAGCAGTCATATATGCCAGTGCTAACTAATCACAGACACTACACCCAAATAAAACCAAGACCTGATCCTCCAAAGGCAGATGTCCTGTCTGGTGGACCCCAGCCATAAACAAACTATACAACAGAAGGAGGAAGCTACTAAATGATAGAGCAAATTCCCAAAAAGGGAAGGCATCACTGATCAGTATTAGCAAACAACTACGGGCACTCATAAAATTGTCTAAGGCCAGCTTCGAGAGGAAATTGCACAGGACACTAAAGATAATCACAGGTCTTTCTTTAGTTATGTTAGGAACCTGGGTGGTAATTCCCAGATATGCTCAGAATTAGTCCCAAATGACAAAAGAAACACCGAACCCACAGACATTGCCAACATCCTAGCTGACAGGTTCAGCGCAAACGTCCCCCCCTCCACACCAAAAGGGCAAATATCTATCCCAGCAGAGTGCCGCCCCCCTGACATCTCAGATGCTCAGGTAAGAGCCGCCCTCTCCAAAGCAAAAAACACAGCATCAATGGGACCAGACAGTGTCCCAGGCTGTGTCCTACATGAACTCCAAGAAGAGCTAAACCCAAACATAAAACTACTGTTCCATCTCAGCCTTACTACAGGATATGTGCCCAAAGAGTGGCGTACAGCAACAGTGGTCCCTCTCCATAAAGGTGTTGCCTCAACGGATCCTGGAAACTATCGCCCCATAGGCCTGACTATCTTGGTCTGCAAAGCTATGGAAAGGATCATCATGGACCTCATAAATAAAGATATTGGGGACCTACAGACACTGGGTCCTACCCAGTTCGGCTTTGTTAAGGGCAGATCCTGCCTCTTAAACCTGGTTGATTTCTTTGAAACAGTCACCAAGGCCATTGATGAGGGGAAGGTGGTCCACACAGCCTACCTGGACCTCGCAAAAGCCTTCGATACAATACCCCACTCGGGCATTATAGAGAAGCTCACCAGCTTAAATATCAACCCCTATGTCACTAGATGGATTGCAAACTGGCTCAAGGACAGAACCCACATGGTTAGAATTGCTGGAGCCATGTCAGACTTCAAAACAGTTACAAGTGGTGTCCCACAAGGCTCAGTCCTGGGACCTCTCTTGTTCTGTATATATTTCTCAGAGGTACAGGCCAACACGGAAGGACTGTGGCTGACCATGTTCGCAGATGACTGCAAACTGGCCACCATAATCGACTCTCCAGCCAACACAAGCATCATCCAAAAGGGCCTCATAGAAACAGACAACTGGTGCCAGAGCCATGGCCTCAAGCTAAATGCCAAACAGTGTATAGTCATCCCCTTTGGCAAAAACAAAGTGCCCACAAATTACCACATAGGTGGTAATCCATTAAGTACAGAATAAGTAATTAGGGACCTGGGGACCCAAGTTAATAGCAATCTCTCATTTGACAACCTCTTGGCCACAGTGGTTAGAAAACCATTTTATATAGCCCACCTCGTCATGAAGGGATTCACATCTAGATCAGGGGAGGTCATTGTGCCTCTTTACTCATCCCTCAGCAGGCCCATAATTGAGTACAATGCCCCTGTTGGGATGTACCTTACCAGACACCTGTAGCAACTGGAAAGACCCCAAAAGTACCTCATCAAGAGGATCAAAGGGCTCAAACAGATGCCATATGCTGCCCGGTTAAAGAAACTCCAGCTCTACTCAGTGGCATACCGCCTGTTCAGAGGCGATCTGTGCCTGATGTATAAAGCCATGTCCAACCCGGAATTAATGGACATGCTGCACCTCAGAATATCCAAATCCCATCGAGCTACGTGCTCGAGAGACTTGAACCTCAGCACTGAAATAAATAGGAAATGCTGGAGGGACAGATTCATAACCCAGTCCAGGTTAGGCAGAGTCCCTCATTGACTCTCTTCAAGAGGAATCTTGATGAGTGGATGGGAGATTGTAGGTTTACCCCGGGTATCACGTCTGTGTCACTGTTAGACAGAGGCACAGTATACTAACCTCGGAAAATGGCATGGCAAATTAATTTAAAATGGGTGGCGAAAGCCAAACACATTCTAGCTAGGCTTATAAATGCCCTAGGGCAGACAGCCTAGTATGAACCTATGAACCTATGTACCTTGTTCCCCATTGGCCCTATGTGCTGTTAATCACCATGGCAATCACAATACTATGGTAGCATGTGCAAAGGTCACTTGTCAGTCACCTCTATGGTACAGTTGTGGTATATGTGGGTCATGTGGCAATGTCACAGCTGCCACATGTACACAGTCAACCCTCTCCCCTACACATGGACGTACAACACATGTATGAGATGCAACCACATAGCCAAACTGGGGACTAAGCACTCCGAACCCAGTACTGGCATAACCTGTCAGGTGGCATGAAATACTACAGTGACTACAATACCAGTCTGATGTAGACCTACACTGACAGCAATCCAAACACGTGAACACACTGGGCCATTCGTGGAGCCTTAGAATAGCATCCTGCCTGAGCAGCAGACACCTCTGCAGCTGGCACACAGGCATACGTTAAGCCAGAACACAGCACATGCAACACATAGCACCCAAATCCTGTGTGCCAAACAGTCACAGCCTGTACGGCTAGACAACACACCTGCTACAGTTGTGTTAGGTACCTTTATTGTCCGGTACAGTGAGGTCACGCTCACCAGGCTGGACAAGGTGAAGGTCACAGTGATATGCCCGTGGGGCGCTATGGTTCACCACATGACACAAGCATACAGGTCAGTCAGAGGCATGGACACATATGACTCAGTCAGTGTCCATGCCACTATGGCTGACCTGTGATGTACCTCCCTGAACTACATGATAGGGAACATGGAAGGGCTCTCTGAGCATGTGGCACAGGCTGGTATGACCCATGAGAACTATTGAAGGTCACAGGTACATATGTGTATTTGGCACACACATACATCATCTGTGTCCATTGCCATTACTGGTTTATTCAATGTCATGCATTATTGTGAACAACAACCCACACACATGGGCATTCTGTGTGACAAAAACACACGTGGCATGTGTGGAATTCAAAGCCATAACTAACTGTGCTATGACAGTAGTGAGAGACGCAGTAGCAGAGCGTGCCATTTGCATTACTGGGAGATTTGGCCTCTTCCGCTGTACTTGTAGGGTGCTCACATCATCTCTGTGTAGAGATTGGTATATGCAGCAGCTGGTGTGTTGTACTGGTTAGCAAAAGGGTCAGTTCTCTCACACATGTAATTGCACACACCCTACTTCCACCCCCCACACACACACACTTGCAGGATTCAAACCCCTACCTAACTATGTTATGACACTCAAGACGAACGCATTAGTAGAACACACTATTCGCATTACTGGGAGGTTTCCCTTCTCCTTCTGTACTTATAGGGTACTGACATCCTCAGTGTTTAGAAGGGGAATGTGTATCCTGTCATGTGTTCCTACTTGCCAAAGGGGACATTTCCCTCACACAGAATTGCACACACACTAACCCCCCTCATCCACACACACACACACTTGCCCTTTGCAGGATTCAAACCCCTACTTAACTATGTTATGACACTCGAGATGGACGCATTAGCAGAGCGCGCTATTCGCATTACTGGGAGGTTTCCCTTCTCCTGCTGTACTTATAGGGTGCTGACATCATCAGTGTTTAGAAAGAGGAATGTGCATCCTGTAGTGTGTTCTCCTAGTTGCCAAAAGAGACATGTCCTTCCTACAGTATTGCTCACACACTAACCCCCCTCCACACACACTGAACATTTGCAGGATTCAAACCCCTACCTAACTATGTTATGACACGCGAGACGGACGCATTAGCAGAGCGCGCTATTTGCATTATTGGGAGGTTTCTCTTCTCCTGCTGTACTTATAGGGTGCTGACATCATCAGTGTTTAGAAAGAGGAATGTGCATCCTGTAGAGTGTTCTCCTAGTTGCCAAAAGGGACATGTCTTTCATACAGTATTGCACACACACTGAGCATTTGCAGGATTCAAACCCCTACTTAACTATGTTATGACACTCGAGATGGACGCATTAGCAGAGCGCACTATTCGCATTACTGGGAGGTTTCACTTCTCCTGCTGTACTTATAGGGTGCTGACATCATCAGTGTTTAGAAAGAGGAATGTGCATCCTGTAGTGTGTTCTCCTGGTTGCCAAAAGGGACATTTCTTTCATACAGAATTGCACACACACTAACCCCCCTCAACACACACTGAGCATTTGTAGGATTCAAACTCCTACCTAACTATGTAATGACACTCGAGACAGATGCATTAGCAAAGCACGCTATTCGCATTACTGGGAGGTTTCCCTTCTCCTGCTGTACTTATAGGGTGCTGACATCATCAGTGTTTAGAAAGAGGAATGTGCATCCTGTAGTGTGTTCTCCTAGTTGCCAAAAGGGACATTTCTTTCATACAGAATTGCACACACACTAACCCCCCTCCACACACACTTGCCATTTGCAGGATTCAAACCCCTATCTAACTATGTTATGACACTCGAGATGGACGCATTAGCAGAGCATGCTATTCACATTATTGGGAGGTTTCCCTTCTCCTGCTGTACTTATAGGGTGCTGACATCATCAGTGTTTATAAAGGGGAATATGCATCCTGTACTGTGTTTTCCCAGTTGCTAAAAGGGACATTTCCCTCACACAGACTTGCACACACACCAACCCCGCTCACCCACACATGCTGAGCATTTGCAGGATTCAAACCCCTACCTAACTATATTATCTCATTACAGCCGAGTGACGTCTCCAGGCGTTTCTGCAGTTACACCCTACTGCTCCTCTAGGCGTCAAATATTGCCTGTTCATATTTGCAATAATAATTCCAAAACCATGTTACATACAAGGTATTGGAAAATTTTGTTTTGAAGCATACATGATAGCAAACACAATTGTATTGATATATGACCTCTGTCAATGGGTATTTGTTAAAAATGTAAGGTGATAACTTCAATTTTTAAATGCTGAAGCCACGCCTACTAGGGGTTAAAGGTATACACCCAAAAGAGCTCTACTGGAGGGAATGACACTTGAGGGAGACACATTAGCAGAGCGCACTATCCGAATTACTAGGCATTTGTTCTGCACCTGCAGTATTTATAGGGTGCTGACATCATTATTTCTACAGAGGTATGTACATCTAGTACTACCTGTCAGGTGGGGGATAGCATATATATGCATTTGCAGCCACCTACTTCAGGGTCAGTTATGCACATCGCACTGGCAGGTTATGTTCTATACCATGCTTCGTGACCACAGGACCTGTAACACACAACACAACCAGTTTGGACCATCCCTCCCACATCCAGGAGACACACTTTGCTTCCCTGGGAACAGTGCCAAGATATGCAGGTGTTCACATACACCATTCCAGTTGTTAACGTCAGGTACAGGTATGTTGTGTGTGGGAACTACTCAGGCCTCTACAACATTACCCTACAGCCACTACATTTTGTGAGCCCATGTGCTATGGCAGGACCACTCACCACAGCCACAAGGGGAATACATATTGCACCTGACCATCTACAACATGGGTACTCACTGTTCCACACCAGAGGTAGACCACCATTGTTGATATGTGGCCATACCCACCTTTCCCTGGGCATCCATATCCCATCCCCACCCCCAGGCAAGGTTGTCACTGCAAACAAAGTGTATTTATCAAAAGCAGACTTTACACTTGTGAAGACTGGGGTGGAAGACTTCAAAGGACCCATGCTGGGGGAGTATACAGGCCACTCTGCATACTCCTTGACAATTGCATTCTATGAGCATGTGGAAGGTTTGCATTGATCATGCTATCCCAAATATACCCATGACTGCTCCACAACAGGACACCTGTCAGGTGTACACCAGCCATATATATGAGCTGTCCAACAGACAGAGTGAGCTAATACATTGCAGAGCAGTAGCCCACAGAGGGAGGACATCTCTGAACAGTACTGGCATGACACTTCAATCCTTCATAATCATCACGACAACGTGTTGACAGTGAAATTGTCCAGACAATGCAGATAAGGCTCCCCTCAGTCTGTTATTGACGCCCACATACTGTTAGAGGTCCTCAGCAACCCTCTTCCAGCACACACAAACAACATGGATGTGGCTTAGCAAATTCAACCCCGGGATTTCCACTGTGTCCCTGCTTGACAGAGGCACAGCACACTAGCCTCACACGGTGCCTTATGTGACCTACTTTACAGTGGCACAGTAGCCTACTGTACTGGGGAGGCAGATGCCAAGCACACTCTGGCTAAGCTGTCATTCCCTAGGGCAAACAGCTTAGTGTTGACCTCTACACCCATATGTTTAATTGTCAGATGCACAATATTTGTTGCTGATAGACTGTTTGCAGGTCTTTATTGCCATAGCATTCCCTGTTTCTATGAACAACTTGTGTATCTGTGGAAGATGTTTGAATATGGGAGGGATCCACTATATCACGTATGTCTCTGTAGTCATTTAACTGTGTGCACTGGGCAGATTGCTGTAATGTGGTTGGTTCCTGGAATTACACGTACAAATACCAGATATGTGTGGCCAAATGCTAAACTGAGAGTTGGCCTAAGTGTGTGAGCATGCCCAGTTCAGGCTTCCCATGGCATGTTGTCTGACATATATCTCATTTCTCAAAGTGTGCGGGCATGCCCAGTGTGAGCTTTCCATATGTTGAACTCTGCAGCCCACCACATTTGTGGATGAGTGTGAACTTCAACAATATCTCACGTTTATGGTTGTGTGTTGTGTGTCATGTTGTGTAGTTACTGTCCAACTGCTTTGTGTCTGAACACAACAGGGATTATACTCTGCCTGCAGGGTTTGCATGGGATACTTTGCATACAGTTGTCAGCATCCTTTTATACTGACCTAACACTGTAGTACCGTATAGTGTACTGGTTCAGTACTTTCATTGTGGTGGACAGTATCTTGGCCTTTAGTCCTATCACTGCTTTACATTTTCATAGTGAGCACAACAGCCTGGTTAGGGGCCAGTTGTGCACATCTGACCATGTTGCATTATGTTCAGATATGAACTGCTTGTCCAACATTGGTAGTGTATTCCACAACATAGGTGTACATTGGCAAACACTAGCGATGTACCCTAGGCCATTTCTAATGCTAGTCGGAGAGTGTGTTTGTCCTTCGACACACATTGTAGGTGGAGTTTGCCATGACATATGTCATGGTTAGTATACTGTGCCTCTGTCTACCCGTGACATAACAGTGATACCCAGGATAAACCTACCATCTCCCATCCACTCATCAAGATTCCTCTTGAGGAGAGTCGATGAGTGACTCTCTGGCTAACCTGTACTGGGAGTTTACTCATGAGTGGTGGTGGCTTCTGTGTTATGGATCATTCAGTACAGCTTGTCCTATGAATGTCAGTGCTGGGGTTCAGGTCTCTCATGTGCATAGCTCACTGCCATTCAGATTGTACAAGGTGCAGCATGTTCATTGATTCCAGCTTGGACATGGCTTTATACATCAGGCATAGCTTGCCTCTGGCTGGGCAGTATGGCAGTGTGTGGAGCTGCAGTTTGTTTAATCAGGCAACACATGGCATCTGTTCAAGCTCTTTGATACTCCTGGTGAGGTACTTTTGGGGACTTTACAGTTGATGGAGGTGTCTGCTGAGGTACATCCCACAGGGGCTATTGTAGTCAATTGTAACGCTGATGAAGGATGACTGCAGAGCCACAATGACCTTCCCTTATCTAGATCTGACAACCTTCATGGTAGGTGGGTATATGGTATGTTTCTGTAACCACTACAGCCACATGTTTGTCCAATGCAGGATATCTATCATCTTGTGTCCCCAGGTCTCTCATTACATGTTAAGTACTTAATGGGTTAACACCTATGTGGTAATTGGTGGGCACTTACTGTATATCCACAGGGGTTGACTATACACTTTTCTGCAATTAGCTTGCTGACATGGTTATGGCACCAGTTGTCTGTTTCTATGTGGCCCTTTTGTGGGATGCTTGTGTCAGCTGGAGGGTCAGATATGGTGGCCAGTTTGTAGTTCTCTGCAAACATGTTCAGACACAGTCCTTCCATGTTGGCCTGTACCTTTGGGACATATATACCAAACGAGGGAGGTCCCAGGACCAAGCCTTGTAGGATGACAGTTATATCTGGTTTGTAGTCTGACATGGCTGCAGCATGTCTGACCATGTCAGCTCTGTCCTTGGTCTGGTTTGCAACCCCTCTACTGACATAGGGGTTTATATTTAAGCTGGTGAGCCTATCTATAATGAACACATGGTGTATTGTATGGAAGCCTTTGCAAGGTCCAGCTATGCTGTGTGGACCACATTGCCCTCATCAATGACCTTAATGACTGTTTCGAATGAGTCAAACATGTTTAAGGGGCAGCATCTGCACTTAAGAAAGCCACACTGGGTAGGGTCCGGTGTCAGTAGTTCCCCAATATCTTTATGTCTGCAGGTACATGCTAATCCTTTCCATAGCTGTGCAGACCAAGCTTGTCAGGATTCTGAGGTGGTAGTTTTCAGTATCCATTCAGGCAACACCTTTGTTGGGAAGGACCACTGTTGTTGTACACTGCTCTTTGGGTACATATCCTGTGGTAAGGCTGACATTGAGCAGTAGTGTGATTTGGCATTCCATTCTTCTTGGAGTCCATGTTGGACTCAGCCCAGGACACCATCTCATACCATTGCTGCTGTGTGTTTTGCTTTGTAGATGCTGGCTGTTACCTCAGCATCTGCAATGTCAGGGGGCCAGCAGTCTGCTGGGATAGATATTTTGCATTCTGGGGGGGGGTTTGCACTGCACCTGTCAGGTTGTATGTTGGCAATATGTGTGTGTGTTTGGTATGTTGTTTGTAATATTTGAGTGATTCAGAGCATATCCGTGAATTCCCAACAAGGTTCCTACCATTAGTTGAGAAAGCCTTGTGATTATCCTTAGTGTCCTGTACAATTTGTATCTTCATAGGTTCATAGGTTCATACTAGGCTATCCACCCTAGGGCATTTATAAGCCTAGCCAGAGTGTGTGTGGCTTTTGCCATCCCTTGCTATGTGAATATTATGGCCATTTATGATTTACTTTACTGTGCCTCTGTCTGGACATGACACAGTGAAGACCCCCAGTGTACATCTACGATCATCCATCCACTTGGCAAGATTCCTGTTGAAGAGTGTCAGTGAGGGGCTCTGCCTAACATGGAGTGGGTTTCTGTTCCAGGGTGTAGGGAGCCTCTGGGTTATGTATCTGTCCCTCCAGCACATCCTATTTCATTATGTGTTGAGGATGACATCTCTCACTCTCACAGCTCTGATGGCTTTGGGTTTTCTGGGGTGGAGCATGTCCATTACTCCTGTGTTGGACATGGCCTTGTACAACAGGCATACAACGCCTCTGTGTAGGCAGTATGTGACTGCATTCAGCTGGGGTGTCTACAGCCAAGCAGCATATGACATATATTTGAGACCCTTTATCCTCTTGGTGAGGTACCTTTGAGGTCTTTCAAACTGCTGCAGGTGTCAGGTAAGGTACATCCCAAATGAGGCATTGTACTAGATTATGGGTCTGATAAGAGAACAGTACAGGGGCACAATGACCTCTGTTGACGTAGATGTGAATCCTTTCATGATACGGTGTCCAATATAGACAGTCTTCCTAGCCAGATTGGCAATGTGAGTGTCACATAACAGGTTACTGTCCACTTGTGTCCCTAGGTCCCTGATTACTCCTTCCATACATAATGGTTTACCACCTATGTGGTAATTTGTGAGTACCTTGTTTGGTATTTGGTGGGACATTCATACTGTCCAGTGTCTTCAGGATGGCTGGGTGGGGTTCCTGTGTGTGAGAGTGTGGTCTGTAGCATGCTACAGACTGTACAGCAGTTTTGCCTACGGTTAGGTGCACATGGGTGGTCTCCGATGCTTCATGCATTGTCAGTTACCTGGACATATGGGTGTCTGTGCTGAATATGGATACTCCCCCTCCTTTTATGTTTTGGTCCAGGTTTTGGGGCCATAACGCATGATATGAGGTATAACCTGGTAGTGCTGGTGTGCTGTCAGGAGGCTTGCAGCAGGTTTCTGTCACTGCACAGACATCGATGTTCTCCATACTGGGGAGAGCCTCAGGAGCATGCATATTGCGGTTTACACGTCTGGCATTGGTCATCATTACCCTTATGTTTCTTACCACTTATGTTTTCTAGGGTGGTGGGTTAGTCTTTTCAGCCTTGCCTATGGAAGGCTCTATGGAGGTGGCAAAAGCCTTATCCAATATCCAGATGCCCAGGGGTAACAGGTGCAAGCCATCCCTGGAACAGCAGCATGGCTTGTCAAGCATGACATCCCAAGCAGACAGACATTAGATCCTCTTGGAATGACAGCAGTAATTGTGCCACTTGTTAAAGCTGATCATTCTGTGTTTGTACTGTGGCATCATTCTTGGTGAGGGTAGGATGCTGCAAATGGTCAGTGTCATACCGGCCTGGAGTACATACTCTGAGAGCTCATCTATGTCTCTTTTCATGTAGTCCAGGGAGGTACATCTCAGGTCATTCAAGCCAGCATGGACAATGACTGCATCATATTTCTACTTGCTTTGGGGTGACCTGCGTACTTGTGTTATGTGGCGTATTGTAGCAGCGTACAGGCAGCTTACTGCACCCTTTCCCTTGTTCAGTCTGGTGAGCGGGACAGCAGTGCGTCTGACTATGGAGTCACCTATTACAACTGTATCAGGCATGTTGTTTCTCCTTCTGGCCTGTGACTGTTTGGCACACCAGCTTTGTGTACTATGTGTTGCATGTGCTATGTTTGGAGGTTGTGGTTGCTTGGGGGTCTGCTTTGGAGGCCTCTGTTGGTGTGGTGTGTTTGTAATTAGGGCCTCCGGGAATGTTTTTCTGTGTTTATGTCTTTGGTTTGCAGTTGTGATAGGTCTATGTGGGACTGGGTTTGTGGTGTGTGTGGTTACCTTCTCCTCCTGACTAGTTTTGACAGTACTGAGTTGAGGGAGCTCAGCCTCCGGTTTGGATAAATGGTTGCATCTCTCACATATATTTGTATTTCTTGGGGGGAGTTGAGGGTTGTCTGTGTACTTGGGGCAGGTGTAACATTGCCTCAGGATTCACAGATTCAACTTGTTGTAGTTGGCCTTAGTGGATTGTATGTGTGGACATATTTTATTGCCATACTACTGATCAGTGATTACTTCCCTTTTTATGTTTGCTCTATCATGTAGTAGCTTCCTCATTCTCTTGCATGGTTTGGTAATGGCTGGAGTCCAGCATGCCAGATGCCTGCGTGTATGGCATTGTGTCTTGTTGTTATTTGGGATTGCATAATCCAAGCATTCCTGGCTGTGTTCATGGAATGCCTGTATAACAGGTTCTGAGGTGTGGCCCATATTTTGCACCTGCATAGGATCTTTAATGGATTCCACACCAGTTTGGAGGAGTGCAACTTTTGCTTTACACATGCTTTTCACTGTGGTTTTCTGGCCAGGGACTGAGGTCAGGATGTGTATATCCAGTGTGATTACTCTATGGTCTGGTCTTACCAGTGAGGGATACACTTCTCATCTTGTCATCCAGTACCCATGTTGCTGATTATCACATCCAGTATGCTTACCCCTCTTGTGGGAGTGGTAAGTTGTTCCTGGGCATTTTGGTTTATGCATTCTAGAAACTTTTCTCCTACAGTGTTGGAGCTAGTATAATGCTCCCAGTCTATGTCTGGGTATTTTCAGTCAACCAATATAATGTGGTTTGGGGGGCTTGATATATTCATGTATTCCAACATAGGCCAGGTGCAGTTCCTGGTGTTAGGACGGTAGTCTGTAGCAGGCTATAAACTGGGAAGCGGTTTTAGCCACTGTTACTTAACAATGGCTAGTCCATGCTGCTTCTTGTTGTGGTACCAACATGGGGGTGTGGTTATCCTTGACAATTATTGCTAGTCACCCTCCTTTTGTAGCTTGTTCCATGTTTTGAGGCTGTACAGCACAGTATGAGGTGTAACCTGGTAGTGTTAGGGTGCTGTTGTGAGCCTTGACCCAGTTTTCTGTTACAGGACAGATATCAACATTCTCCATACTGGGTGAGTTTACACTGCATGCATCTTGCTGTTTAGACTTCTGGCATTGGGTAGCATTACATCTAGGTTTTATCCCTTGTGATACCTATGGAGGTGGGTTTGTGTTTTGAGCCTTACCTATTCAGGGCACGCTTTGGGTAACGACAGCCTTTGCCAGTAACCATAAGGCCTGGACTGATAGGTGCACGCCACCCCTAGCAGGTGGAGCATCATGTCATGCTCAGCATGTCATCCCAGGCTGGCACACATTGGATCCCCTTTGACTAACTGCAATACTTCAGCCAATTATTGCAATTGATCATCCCATCGTCATATTGTGGCATCATGCTTGGTGAGGGTAGGATGTTAGTCAGGGTCCTCAAGTGTGCATATACTACATGGTGTTACATTACTTAACACATGGCATTCATGCCTCAGATGGTGCTGCAGGGCTGCCTCTGTCGGATGCACATATTACACTGCCTGTACATGTTTGAGAGCAGGTTATGTCATTTTAGGCATCCATGTTATTATATGAGTGAGTCAGAGAGGGGTATCATTCCCAGGGTTCCTACTGAGCCAGTGTATGTGCTATGCATTGCCTCTTTGCCAAGGCCAGGGCATACTGGGCATGCCTCCTTCTGCCTACTGGGGCAGGCTCAGGTTGTTCCTCCTCCGAGTCACGCTCTGCCTGTGATGGCCTTGGCAATGGTGGGGGGCTGTTTGGCCCGGCCCTATGCTTTTCCTGCTGCAGCTGTTTTCACAAGATCATATTATGTAGCATAGCACATACCATGACAATTTGGGTAGATGTAGTTGGTGAGTACTGCAAGGCTCCACCAGATGTGTTCAGACACCGGAACCATGACTTGAGCAGCCCAAACACACGCTCTATTACATTACATGTTTGTGCGTGTGCCTCATTATGGCGTTCCTGTTCAGGTGTGTGTGTTTCTGATGGGTGTCATCAGCCACGGCTCCAGTGCATAACCTGCATCCCCCACTAGGTGTCCATGTGGGATGTCCCCATTGGCAAATGTCTGGTACAGCTGTGTCAAATGCCAGATATGGGAATCATGGTAGCTCCCAGGGCAGCCAGCACACACATTCATTATTATGCCCTGGGCATCACACACGACCTGGCAGTTGATGGAGGGGAAGCCCTTGCGGTTAATGTAGGCCCTACCCCGCTCACCGGCTGTTGCTTTGATGCGTATGTACGTGCAGTCTATTGCACCCACTACCTCAGGGTATTCCGCTATTTGCTGGAAGAGACGCATATTGCTGGCCAATACCTCACGGGCATTGAGGAAATATACATGATCACCGACATGTGCTGACATGGCATCCAGGAACTGGTGCAATACCATGGAGGCTGATGCCTGTGATATCCCCATCATATCACCAGTTGGTCTCTGGAAGGTACCTGTTGCTAGTATTCTTACGCCAACACATACCTTAGTTTCCACTGGGATGGGTTCCCCTCTGTTGGTTGTGTGTGAGGCGTGGCCTGCACAGCACGACAATTTGCTGCAGGAGGTCTCTGTCCACTCTATAGTGCTCTACTATCTCCAGCGCATGTAACCCATGGTAGGTGACCCTGAGCCTGTACACTCTTCTCCGTCTCCTCACTGTGGGTTGTCTGGCACCATCTGCATTGTCACCACCCTCAGCAAGTAGCCTATGTCTCCTTATGACAGCTATGACAGCCCCTAGCATTTCTGCTCTGAATTCAGCTTTTTCAGTTTTCACTTCTAATAGCTTACTCCTGTCTTGCAGTGTCTCTTGAGAGGAACATCCTGCACTGCTGTTTGCAGAGTTTTAAGTGCTGGGCTGAGCTACTATTCTGCCTGTGTAATTGCCTGCTTCTAATTGTTTTCACCTGCTAGCTCCAGCAGTATTCCCTGCTAGCTTCCTACTACTTCTGTTGCTTCCTTTTTCCTTTCTGTTTCCTCAGGGGGGAGCAACGTGCATACTAGCAGAAACACGCTCACAGTGGCTTACACGCGCACACACATGCTTACACGGTTCAGAATCTGCTTATTCGGGTTAAAACACGCGCACACCAGCGTAAACATTCTTACAAGTCTACTAATAACAAATCCAACGAAGACAAACCAGCAAAGACGAACCAGTAGCCGAAAAAGTCTCTATTCCACAAACACTTTATTACGATAACTCTTTAAGTGCGATAAATCCACATACACTTTTCGTTGCGACACGTAACGCTAACTTCCTCAGAAGACAAACGTGTATTTAATTATCCTAAATCTTATATAGTCTTACCCTAATTCACAAAGTAATCATTCAATCAGTCAGTTCATTTAATTACATAAATCATAAATCAATTAGTTAAATAATTTACCTAAAAACGGACTCCATACCTAAAAAATAGATACTGGACTATGAAATACAAATGTAAATTATAATTTAAAAACATGAAGTTATCATACTTTAAAATATTGCAATCATCCATTCATTATAGCGTTAAAACCTACAGAACCATGAAGCTAAAATGGGGACGACACTAATACTGTTAACTTGAAATAACCTCAGTTCACGTTACCTGATTATTAACCATGTTAAGTTAAAACTTTATACATAAAAAATAATATATATATATATAATATATAAATAAATAATATATAAAAAAGTTATGTTAAAAATATATATATATATATATATATATATATATATATATATATACATATTAATACATATTTAGTATACTTTCAAAATGGATAATGTACTTAAAAGTATACTTAAAAATTCTTAAATATTAAATGTGTATATATGCTTAAACTAGCAAGTCGGAATAAACTAATATAACACTATATAATATTATGTAATAATAAAATATCTTATTTAAAACTATATAACTGACGGCTTATACTTGTTAATTACAATATTACAATTCAGTGATGACAAATTACCTCTCCAAGTTCTTAAGCCTTAAAATACATTTGATAGAGGACATTTCATTAATGCCAGGGAACTGGTTGGCGTTCGTTTTCAATTGCCATATAAGCTCTTTTCTCTCCAATTTTAAGGGCTCATACCCCCCCTAGGGTCATCAGGTACCTGATCTATTGCTTTAAATTTAAAAAAGTGACCCTCATTTACATGGCAATGCCTGGCAAGCGCATTTTCTAGCTTAACCTTGTTGATGCTGTACATGTGCTCATACATCCTTTCGTGTAACTTTCTGTCAGTTTTACCAATATAGAAGGCTGCACGCTTTACACATTTGGCCATATACACTAATTGTTGGCTACTACAATTAAATCTTTTCTTTATTCTGTAGTTATAATTCCTTAATGTGAAGGTGCAGCCTTCTTCAACAAACTTACAATAATTACACATATTACATTTAAACATTCCAGCATTTGTTGGTATATCACAATTCTTAATTTGCAATATTTCCTTGAAATTCAACCCTCTTTTATAAATTACTCTAGGTTCGTTAGGCAATAAACATCTCAAATTACTATCCATGGTTAATAAATGCCAATTTTTACATAAAATATTTTTGATATCTTGAGCGTCCAAATTAAAACAAGTAATGAAACTACACAGATACGGTAACTTGTTTTCAGTCTGTGTTTTCTCACTTGAAAGTGGACTTTCTGTCACAGACCCCCCCCCAACAAAGGGATATACATACCTGCCCATCTCTTATTCTTAACCTCAGTGGCAATTTCACAAACAAATTCATTAGGGTAACCTCTCTGAAAAAAGAATCTTTCCAATAAGTTACATTCTTCTAAAAAATCAGTATCTCTTGTTATCATCCTAGCCGCCCTAACCAATTGGCCTTTAATGACTGCTTTTTTCTGATGGGTAGGGTGGCTACTTGTAAAATATAAAAACATATTCGAATATGTCTCCTTCCTATAAATAGTAGACATATACCTTTGATTAACATAATCTTTTTTTCAAATCAACATCCAAGTAATTAATAGAGTCTTTACTATATTTAAATGTAAATTCCAAAAAGTCAGTGCTACTATTAAAAAGTGCCATCAGTTGGTCAATCTCATCCTCTGCACCTTCGTACAACATAAAAATATCATCGAGGAACCGGGTGTAAAACACTAATTTATCTTTAATTATTTAATTCTCGAGCACACTGTTCCTCTCCCAAAATGCCATCACAAGATTAGCAATACTGGCACCGCACGGGGACCCCATTGCCACCCCAATCCTTTGGTGAAAAATTTCTTTATTAAATAGTATAAAGTTGTACGAAAGAACCGTATCTATTAACTCACTCACTAATTGGATTTCTCCAATGGGTGCCCCTAGGAGCCTCAACATGTCGGTAACCCATTCAATCGCTATATTATGTGGGATACATGAGTAAAGGTCTTTAACATCGACAGTAATAAAAAATCCCTTAGCAGAAAAATGTAACCCATCAATAGATTTCAAGAAAGACCATGAATCTTTAGAAATCTGTTTTTCCACTTTAATGTATTTCTGCAGGATTTTATCTATTACTTTTGCACAAGTGTAAGTCATACTATTTCTACCGTCCACTAGAGGCCTCATAGGCGGGTTATGTAAATCTTTATGGACCTTTGGGTTCCCAAACAGTACTGGTATTTTTACACTTGGTTGTTGGAGGAAGTTGTACATGTCACTATTTATCCTTCCTTCAATGTACAGTTCTTCATATAAAGATCTGATTCTACTATGCGCCTGGTTCATTTCGTTCTGTGATGATTTTGAGTAAGTGTCACTATCCAAAATAAGTGACATTCTTTCAACATAGTCGCTATTAAACATTATAGCCAGCCCACCTCCTTTATCCAGCTTCATTACACGTATAGGGGCTTGTTTTAATAGGTTTATCAAGTCCCTTTCTTCTCTTGTCATATTATAATTATATCTATTTTTGACATCCTTCAAATTCCACAAATCCATTTCCATGATTTTTTTCAAATAATACTAATGAAGGATGAAGGGGAGGATTGTAAACACTAGAGACAAAATAATCAGATTTCTCACTAAAATCACCCCCCATCAAAAACAACAAATTAAGTTTCCTAATAAACAGCTTCATGTCAATTAAAGTATGGGCTATATTGAAAGTGGTTGATGGTACAAAAGTATAACCCTTACTCAATAATTCCACCATGTCTTTACAAATAGAAAGGCTAGTGTAGTTAAAAATCTTAAAGTCAGCTTTAGAGTTAGTGACAATAGTACATTTCGGGTAGTCATTAGCTAAAACCATTGGTAGCGACATATCAGCTACCACTTCCTCCTCCTGTTCCTCGAAGCTCTCTTGTTCTGTGGTGCCAAACTCGAGGCTTGCCCTCGAAAATTTGGGTTCGCCACCCTTTTAGTATTGTTTGATGTTCCATTGTTCCTATTTGTGTTATCAGTATCTCTCAAGTTGGTCCCACTGTTACAATTCGCCTGCTGCACCAACCTTTCACTCCTCCTGACACTGTTTTCAGCATTTGGTGTTGATTCAAACTGGGGGATTAATCCAATTTCAGTTTGCTGCACATTAAAAACGCCTTCTGTTTCACGCTGTCCCTCAGGGTTCTGAACATTATTATAGTTACTTGGAACTGTTTTAAATGGTTGAGGAAGGTGGGGGTAAGCTTTACCCTCACTATAGTCTTTCAAATCTCTATTTATCTTCTTAATTATGGTACTATTCATTTTTGATAGCTGGTCGTCTATACTTAAAAAACATCTATCATATTCAAATTGGTACCTTACAAAATTATTATCAGTTTTGATAGACTTATCCAAAATTTCTATTTCCCCAAGTAGGGCATCAACCATCTCTTGATAGTGTAAACAAAAAACATCAAGTAACTCCAAACCGTGTTTGTCAAACAGAGCAATAAGTGCAGCATGAAACGAAGAGCCTTCTATTAGGCCCGTAGGGAATTGCCAATGTCTTAAGCCTTTAGGCACTATTTTCAATTTGATGCACTCACGGAAATATGCAATTTCCAACTGCAATTTCCGTACTTTAAAAAGTTTCTCGTCGAACAAGTTTAGTTTAAAGTTAATATCGTCCCTTACCTCTCGCTCTGTAGGTAGACTACTGCTTGATTGTAATCCAGTAAAGGAGAAGGACCTATGCACCCAAGTAGAGAGCGATTCTCTTCCTTCAGTTCCTGTATTCTGTAATCCAGCTCCTGCTGGATTACCTCTCTGTTCACCATGTACTCCGACTCTATTTTGGCGCTGAGAAGCATCCAAATTAGCCGTTGAAACTGTCAACGCTAAAACCCCTTCGGGTCCCTGAACCACGTTCGGCGTCACAGTTAGTGGAGTCCGGTCCATCCGTTGCGATAGTCGGTCGACCTTCTGGGTAAGCAACTCGATCAAGGCAGTAAGGTTCCCTTCACCTTCCTTTTGGTCCGATGCGGAAATAGAGGCACTAGCGGGTACCGATTCCATGGAAGTACTACTAATAACAAATCCAATGAAGACAAACCAGCAAAGACGAACCAGTAGCCGAAAAAGTCTCTATTCCACAAACACTTTATTACGATAACTCTTTAAGTGCGATAAATCCACATACACTTTTCGTTGCGACACGTTACTTTCAAAATGGATAATGTACTTAAAAGTATACTTAAAAATTCTTAAATATTCTTACAAGTCTGCCAACAGGCTCATACATGCTCAGTCTGCCTTACACGCACGCACACTGCCCTACTCGCGCTTCATGGCGCGCACACGTGCGCATGCACGCCCAACAAGAAACTTTGGTGTAAGGAACAGTGTACACCTTCCATTTCTTAACTTTCCCATGCTTATGTTGTGGCACTCCTCTTTCCATGATATGTGTCTGACATCTGTCATGTAACACTGACCTCCAATGAACTGCATTTCTTTCTACCATTCCCCCCTGTGATGTTACCTATCTCCTACTCTATTCCTCCCCCTTATGTATCTCTTACACTACTCAGAATGTGCTCATTTGCTATGTGACAGTGGAATTCAGTATCCTAACACTCATTTACATCAGATTGCCTACTAATGCTTAGTAACATGTCTTAGACTCAGCTTCCCCCCTTAGCAACCACTAAACGGTGGCCATGTTGTTTTTGGTCTGCTGGTCCCTGCATTGTAAATCCATGTATTGCATAAAACCCACATTTGTGGGTTTATAACCTTCATTTTTATGTTTTATACAGTGCAGCCCATTTATTTTTCATATTTGCATCGGGGTACCTTGCCAATGGCCACATATTTGGCCATTGGCATGCTGCCTGACACATATGCACCCTTTATTTGGAGCTGACATGGCTCCGTTGTGGTTTTTGCAGAAACGTACTCAGTTGTCAACTGAGTACATTTCTGCAGCTAAAACGGCTCTTACATGGGCTGCTTTGGGCTTCGTGGAGCGCTAATCTGCCTTTGGGCTGCAAGTGAGGTGATTAGCATATCCACGCCCACTCCGTGTAAGAGACGTTTTAGATGGTCTCTTACACGGACTTTAGGGCTGTTCCTGGATCGGGAAGGCTGCATGGAGTCTTACACTACTCTTAGACTCCGTGCAAGCCTTCGTGAATCCTGCCCATAATATTTTAAGATTCAGTTATAATAATTATTTTTAATTTAAAAAATTATTAAATTTTTAAATTATTTAATAATTATTTATAATCATTGGTGGAAATACTGAGTCGAAATTCAGCAAATTTCTTTAACAAGCTTTGAGTATTATTGTAACAGATATTCTAGTTGCTGACACTCATTTTTTTATCAACTTTCCGAAAAATAAAAAAGATAAAAAGAAGAAGAAGTAACTTTTTTGATACATTTTGTCAGGAACTTGCCATCTTGAATATTAATATGAAACTCATTAGCTTAAACAACAAAGTGTGTCAGCTAACAAAATCCTCCCTGTTTTTATAGAGGGACTTGGGCGGTGAAAATTAGTTATCTGTAGCTAGTTGTTGAAGTATTTACCATTAGTGAAACTGTAATCAGACATTGTTAGACATAGTAATATGTTACTAAACTAGTTTTTAGCACAAAGCTTTGCTATGGAAAGCACGGTGTCTTTCAAATGGTTTAGTTATATGCACTTCAAGCCATTTCCATCTGATGTATGATTATATGCTAAGTTCTTTTAGTTGTAATAAACTTTTGTAAGAGTTGAACAACATTCAGCTGTTTGACACCTGGCTGACATGACATAGTTATCATGTCCTTTCTTATGTCATTAATTGGCCAAACCAGGCTTTCAACTTGTGAATCATCTAACAAAAGAATTCCATCATTCACTTTCTGTTTTATAACATCATTGCTTAACTGTATTAAATCATGTTTCTTTACAATATAAGTACTTAAAATATGATCAGTGGTGATTTCACAGCTGTAACATGCAGACCTTGCTCATAAGGCACCTCAACTGCGAGGCAGCAATTCTACTTGTTGTATCACTGTTTGACATATTCTTTAGGTGACATTAGTTGGATGTAAAATACATGTTAACCTTTGGAGTCATCGTTATTAAAGCTGTGTTGCCATAAGTAGAACCATGCAGGAAAGTTTGCTTGGAACTCTGTCCTGCTGTTATAGAGGGAAGATGTCCACTTATCAAATAAAAAAAGTTGTGTGTTAACCATAAATAGATCTGTAGTGCATGGAGCTCTGTGATTATGCAAAAAAAGGAATAAAAATACTAAATTATATTCTGGTTCAGCACTGCTATAGCATGAGACCCAAACATAACAATGCTTATAGGGGTGCTTAATAATTGTTAAGCACTCCCTATGTGTTGTTAAGGTCAGATCTGCATTACAAGCTGGCAGCACTGACTAGCACATAGCAGCAGGGCATGAAATAAGAAGTTATGTACCTACCATAACGTTCCATGTTAGTTGTCTTCTTCTTGCCTTCTTTCTTGCTGGTTGGGTTCGGAGCCGATCCTCGGCTCCAACTTGGCCATCTTCAAAAGCTCGAGAGCTGCCTACTGACTCGAGGCCCCCCTATATCCCATGATGCCTGGCACTAGATACCCAGATCTCATTTGGAAAGTCTAACTGCAGACATAACAATACAGGAATCCTATCCTAGAAAGCATAAATCCTACTGGAGAGACTACTAGTCAGCAAGGAATAGCCGGGGAAGACTCAGCCAGTGAAAGAAAACATATAAGGAACTCTTCTCAGTCTACTAGGATAGGGGGATGGAGGGTGGGACGCAAGAAAGAAGGCGAGAAGAAGACAACTAACATGGAACGTTATGGTAGGTACATAACTTCTTAATGTTAAGTTGTCTATCTCACCTTCATTCTTGCTGGTTGGGACAGCATCCCTAGCACATCAATCCTGGGTGGCTCATCGGAACAGACTCTTCAGAACAGTGGAACCAAAATCAGCTCTGCTCCTGGAGGCCACGTCCAGCTTATAATGTGAAATGAAGGTATGAGGATTGGCCCAAGTAGCTGCCGCACAAATAATTTCCATTGGTAACCTTGCCTGAAAAGCCACTGAAGTAGCTAGAGCTCTAGTGGAATGAACTTTCGGTTTAGCAGGAAGCTCTTTATTCCTTAGCTGATATATCAAAGTAATAATAGACGTCAACCACCTGGATAAAGTTACTTTCGATACTGGTCGACCTTGTTTACCCTCAGCATAGGACAGGAACAGCTGGTCTGATTTTCTGATTTGCTTAGTTCTCTGCAAGTAAAAACATAACTGTCTATGAACATCCAACTGATGCAACTTGTACTCCGCCTTGTTGGGATAGTTTGGAAAAAACACAGGGATATCAATAGACTGATTCAAATTATTCTCAGAAGAAACCTTTGGAAGGAAAGAAGGATTAGTCCTGAGAGAAACTCTATCCTTGTGGAAAACTAGATAAGGAGGGCGAACGCAAAGAGCCTGAAGTTCAGAAACTCTTCTGGCTGAAGTAATTGCAACCAAAAAAAGGGTTTTCCAAGAAAGAAACTTCAAAGAACAAGAAGCTGCAGGTTCAAAGGGGGACAATATTAGGGAAGCTAAAATCAAATTTAGATCCCACGGAGGCAGGGGATCTCTCACTGGGGGCCTGATTAAAGTAGTCCCTTTAAGAAAAGCTTTACGAAGCTTATGGGACATAATACTAGTATCTGATAGGCCTGTATGAAAGTTAGAAATTGCAGCTAATCGAACTCTAATAGTGGCAGAAGAAGATCCATCATGAAAAGGTTCCGCTAAAAAATCCAAAATATGGTGTACAGGGGCTGAAAAGGGATCTATATTTCTAGCCTGTGGCCAGAAAGAGAAACATTTCCACTTACTAGCATAAGTCTTTCTAGTGGTAGACTTATGCGATGATAAGATGATTTCACGCACTGAGTGGGAGATGTTTGGAAGCCTGGCTAAGGTTGGAAGTGGAGCAACCAAGCAGTGAGCTGGAGAGATTGAAGGGATTGGTGCAGCCCGCCCAATTGATGGATCAGGAGGTCTGGAATTGGGTCCAGTGACCAGGGCTGCTCCAGAAGGTGACGATGCAGGAACGGGAACCAAATTTGTCGAGGGCAGTAAGGGGCAATGAGGATCATCTTGCATCCCAATATGGTAGCTTTCTGTATTGGTTTGGGAATCAGGGGAAACGGAGGGAATGCATAAAGAAGTCCCTGAGGCCAATCGTGAACTAGAGCATCTTTGGGGGAGTGCCCGGGAAGAGGGAGAAGAGAGAAGAAATTGTTGCACTTGCTGTTGAAGGGCTGGCAAAAAGGTCACAGCAAGGCTGACCCCATTTGCGGAAGATTTGGTCCGCCACTGTCTGATTGAGAGACCATTCGTGAGGCATGAGAATAGCTCTGCTCAGCCTGTCTGCTATAACGCTGGACCTCCCAGAGATGTGCGCTGCTATCAGAAACCATTGGGAAGAGATCGCCCACTGCCAGAGTCTGAGTGCTTCATGACATAGGGGGTAGGACTTGGTTCCACCCTGCTTGTTGATGTACTACACTACTGACATATTGTCCTTTTGAATTGCAATGGTCCCGGTAGGAAGAGAGTCCTGAAGGGCTTGCAACGTTAAAAGCACGGCCCTTATCTCCAAGACATTGATATGCAGATGATACTCATGAGGCTGCCAGGTGCCTTGGACTGTTCTGCCCTGAAAACGTCCCCCCCACCACCCAATCAGGGAGGCATCCATGGTCACTGTAGCCACTGGGGGAGGAAGAGCGAATGGTCTGCCCTGGGGTACTGATGTGGAAACCATCCACCAAGCAAGTTGTTTTTTGCATGTCTGTGTGATTATTATCATGTGAGACATCGGAAGTTGCTGGAAAGACCATTGGGTGAACAGCATCCACTGAAGAATCCTCATATGAAAACGAGCAAGGGGGACTAGTATGATAGCTGCTGCCATGTGACCCAAAGTTTTTAGGACGAATCTGGCCTGAATTTACTTGCATCCTAATAGGACTTGCACATGTCGGCGAATGTCTAGGATTCTGTCTAATGGAAGCTTCGCTGACATGTCCTTTGTATTTAAGTTTGCGCCTATAAAAGTAATAGATTGACAAGGCGACAAAGCTGACTTTTCAAAATTTATTGTGATGCCTAGTTTTGAACAAGTCTGGATGGTGTAGTCTCTGGCTCGCAGCAGGTGATGTCTGGTGGTAGCAGTAAGGAGCCAGTCGTCTAGATACGGAAACACCTGGAATCCTTGCCGTCTCAGGTGAGCGGTAACTACTGCCAAACATTTGGTGAACACCCTGGGGGCTGTGGTGAGACCAAAGGGCAGAGCTCTGAACTGATAATGACTGGCTCCCAGCCGGAAGTGGAGGAATCGTCTGGATCGTCTGTCCATTTTGATATGGGATCCTGAAGATCTATGGAGCTCATCCAATTGTCCTGACCCAGAAAGGGTAAAATGGACTGTAGCGTGACCATCCGGAACTTCGTTCTTTGAACAGACCTGTTCAGTCTGCTGAGATCCAGAATGGGTCTCCAGTCCCCTGTCTTTTTTGGTACCAAAAAGAACCTTGAGTAAATTCCGGATCCTTGCTGGTCTGCTGGGACTGGCTGGATGGCTCTTTTTCTTAGCAGTTTTGATATTTCTTGAACCGCTTGATCCCTTAGATTGGGTGGAACATCTGGAAGGGATTTGTTGGGAATGTAAGGGGGTGCAAAAAAGGGAATTTTGCAGCCTCCGGATATGATAGACAGTACCCATTTGTCTTGTGTTATACTTTGCCAGGCTTTTGGGTACAGTGACAATCTTCCCCCGACTGGCTCCAAAGGTGGACAGCTGGGCAGCACCTCAGGGATGCTGGAAGGGCTTGTCAGAGAAAGCTTCTCTGTTGCCCTGATTTTGAGGACCCCCTCTGCCCCAAGGGTGGCATCTATTGTTGTTCCCTCCTCTGCCCCTGGAGGGAAACTCACCACGTGTGTCAGGCACGGCTCCCTGGGTTTTCCGGAACCACATCTTCCCACTCTTCTGACCTTTGGGATACGGTCTAGAAGGAGTGGAAAAATGGACTCCCACAGCAGAGAGAGTCTTGCCTTCCTGCTCACACAAGGTAAGGGTATCCTTCACCTGTGGTCCAAAAAGAGCAGAACCGTCAAAGGGGGTGTTGGTTAAAGATGCCCTGAAGGGTTCCGCAAAGTTACATAGCCGCATCCAAGCATGCCTCCTCAAGGTCACACCTGTACCTGCAGCCCTACTCGCACCATCAGCTGCATAAGAGATGAGCCACATGGAGGAGTTTACTACTGAATTAAGAGTCGCCAGCTGGGAGGCAACCTCAGCCTGGGCCCCCACAGCTGATGGATCTTGAAGGGTATCTCCTAGCTCTTTAAGGAGATCCCTTTGAAGGCAGGTAAAGTGGCACAAGTAGTTCAGCGATCTCATGGAAAAAGTCGCTGATGAAAACATCCGCTTCCCGTATCTGTCCATCGTCCTAGATTCCTTATTAGGGGGATGGACAGACGAAGAAGTTTCAGCCAACTCCTTTTTTGTGGTCGCTGCTACCACCATGGCATCAATGAGAACACCCTTTGTCAGAAATTGCTTGTCCTGTGGTGCAGTAATAAATTTTGTGGGTCTTTTGGGTGTTGGTTCCACTGTGTCTGGGGCTGACCACGCCTTCTGAGCCACCACCAACATCAGTAGATCGAAAGGCGGAGACACCCAGGAGGTGGAGGGTCGGGAACCAAATGCATCCAAGAATACTGACTCATCCTCAGAAGGGTTAAGGGTAGTCCAGTTCCCCCTCTGCCTAAGAATCTCAAGGATGTCTGAGAAAGAGACATCTTTAGAGGGGGATCTCGGGGACCCTTCTGAATCCTCTAATTCGGTATCTGAAGTGACAGACTCAGGAGAGTCAACATGCTTCCTCTTGCATTTCCTCTTTCGAGGGGGCTCCTCTGAATGATCAGGGGAGGCCTCGGAAGAGGAAGATACACCCAATGGGGTGCCCTGGAGTGCTTGTTCCCCACACTTGGGGTCTGAAGGAGGGGCAGAGGCAGACGCAGGCACCATGGGGGGAGGAGCCGATGAAGCCGATCGTGGGGCTGACTCAGAGGTCATTACACTCCTCATGACATTGAAGGCGCCCCTTCCCAATAGCGGAGAAGGCTCCGGCTCCGAAGTGACCAGAATCCTTCCCGGCACCAAGAGAGATGGCTCCGAGGCCAATGTAGGAGCCGAACTCACCTGCGCCGAAGCTCCGAGAGGGAGAACGGGGTCGGAAAAGGGTCCGATGCCACTCGCCCCCTCTTAGCCGACGAGGGAGTCCTGGTGCCCAGATCGCTCCAAGGACTGCACCATGGAAGCGATCAGAGCTGACAGGTATCGGCGCCGACGGTTCCACGATCCGAACCCCAACAAGCTCCGGCTCCGAACTCAAGGGGTGAGTCGAAGGAGGAACTACTGCAGAGACAGGTGGAGCCGAACCCTGATGAGGGGGGCTGGACAACATTTTAACCAGGGTCTGCGATTTTAGAAGCCTGCTCACCACTCTCTCCAAATCCTGATCAGATAGTCTAGAAGACCGAGAAGAGTGGGATTGGTGACTTCGCTCCGACTGCAATAGAGGCGACCCCGGAGCCAAGTGTATCGACTCTAGGGATGGAGATCTAGAGCGTTTTTGGCTCCCTGACGGTTCTGACACCAGAGTCAGGGTCGACTGAGAGACAGGTACTTCGGTTCCAGCTGGAACCGAAGTTGAAGCAGACACCACACCCGATGACGGCTCCGAACTGGGAGCCGACGGCTTCGTTGGCTTGGAGGGTTTAACTGGCTGAGCCTTAGCCGGTGACCCTTCAGGTTTGAGCAAACCCCTAAGGATTAGTTTGTTCCTATGCTCCTGCAGGACTCTTGGACTAAAGGCGTGACACACCGAGCAAGAGTCCTGCAGGTGTAGGGTGCCCAAACAGTAGACAAAAGAAGTGTGACCATCTGTCAGTGACATCTTCTGACAGCATGAGTCACACTTCTTGAATCCAGATACTTTCGTATCTTTAGACATTCCTGTAAAAAGGAAAATATCAATTACAGAGAAAAAACAACAGAAGGGAAGTAGGTAACTAGTAAAAAACACACGTACTCAACACAAGTTACCACACCCTAACAGCACACACACCTATTACTATGAAAAGGTAATAAACCTATTGAAACTACAACAATTTTCTAATAAACAAACTACTGCTATATATAAAGAACAAGGATTAGCCTCTAACTAAAAACGGCTACCTTGAAGAAGACAAAAAAAAAGGGGGGAGGGGGACTCTCTAACAAAAAACGAGTTTCCAAGGAAGGAGACTAAAATACCAATAGGTAACTATAACTACTAAAACTACGATAACTATTGTAAACACTAACTACAATATAAATTTTTATATTAATACTAACAACGAAATAGAAAAATATAACCTGAGCCAGCCAAAGCAACCTCACAGCAGAAGCGGCAAATGAGATCTGGGTATCTAGCGCCAGGCATCATGGGATATAGGGGGGCCTTGAGCCAGTAGGCAGCTCTCGAGCTTTTGAAGATGGCCGAGTCGGAGAACCCATCCAGCAAGAATGAAGGCAAGATAGACAACTTAACATTGACTGTTTCAACTCCTGCTTCTGCCTGCTAAAGCATACAGTACTTTGGTTACAGCTACTCCCTTACACAAGTGATATGTAAAGATGTCAACCACTACCCCATTGCTTTACCAGCTTTCAAAGCAGGCACAACATATTACTTTTTTATCTTGCTTTTCACTAATTTGTTGTACATAGAGCAGATAAATCTTCATGCACTACAAACAATTATGACTGGATCTCCAACCGTAACTGCATATTATGTAATCATGACATGGATGCAAAGATTCACCTCTCAGATTTTGCTCTCAAGGTGAATTTTTTGGCATACATATCTCAAACACATAAAATGAAAGTTACAATCAGCAACCCCATCATAATCATTTATGTAAGAGCAGGTCTCCATCATAACATGCCATCTCAGTTTTCCCTACTTCTTTCACAGCTGGTCACGTGTCACTAATTTTTCATTTTTCTAATCCTAATTTAACTTTTCTGTGTCATGCCAATGACTTGGAAATGCCTGGTGCCATGGTATATTATGGAAAGGTAGAGGTTGCTTATCATTCTTGTAAAGTTTTACTTGCCTAGTTATAGTAAGTGTAATACTTTTTTTAAATTGTCATAGTAAAGTTGCTAAAGGAACATACTCTAAATTCTGTGATAAAGATGAGAAAATGGTAGCACAATCAGCCTTACGATTAATGTAAGATCTCCCCTTCCCTTAGGATCCTTATACAACATATCAACTTTTTAGAGTTGCTGAATGGGAAAAGGGGTTGAAGATGGATGGGTGGATGGGTGTAAGACTAGATTTTAACAGGTAGCCTTCAGAATACATTGAAAAGTAACAAACAGAGCAGGAAGGTACCATTGTAAAAGTAATTTACTGTAACAGTAGATGTACGAATAGATCACTGTTTCCTTTGTCTAAGTTACAGCGGATAGGTTAGTGCAGTAGGCTGTAGTTGAAAAGGACCCAGGTTTGAATAATGGCAGGGGAGATTATGTTCAAGTCATCACTACCCTCAAAGGCAAAAAATACAGCCTCCATGGGACCGTATAACATCCCAGGCTGCATCCTACATGAACTCAGGCAGGAACTTGCAGCACCTTTAGGCACGCTATTCATCTAAAGCCTAAGTACTGGCTTCATCCCAGCCGAGTGGAGGAGAGCTACTGTCATCCCTTTTCACAAAGGTGGAGAGTCCATGGATCCAGGAAATTATAGACCCATCAGCTTAACTAGCCTGATCTGCAAGGCCATGGAACAGGTTTATCATGGACCTCATTAACAAGGACATTGGCAACCTCCAGACACTTGATCCCACACAGTATGGTGTTGTCAAGGGGAAGTCATGCCTGTTAAATTTGGTCAACGTCTTTGAGACAATCACCAGGGCCCTAGATGAGGGGAACATGGTGCACATCACCTACCCTGACCTGGCCAAAGCCTTCGATACTATTCCCCACTTGGGTATAATAGATAAACTCTCTCAACTAGGCATCAATCCATATGATATCAGATGGGAAGCAAACTGGCTCACTGACAGAACCCACCTAGTCAAAATAGGGGAAGCCACCTCAAGTAGTCGACCCGTAACAAGCAGTGTACCCCAGGGATTGGTCTTGGGGCCTCTGCTGCTTGGGATATACTTCTTGGAGGTTCAGGCCAAATCTATTTTGCTATGGGCGACCAAGTCTGCAGATGACTGCAAGCTAGGTCCTCTCATCAGTTCCCCTAGTGATGTGGACATCCCCCAAGAGGGTGTCACCTAAACAAATGACTGGTGCCAGGAACATGGCCTCAAACTGAATGACAAAAAATGCATCATCATCTCTTTTGTGGAGAGTGAAGTCCCCACAAATGATCACACTGATAATAAGGTCCTAAGCATGCAATCAGGCGTGAGGGACTTGGGCACCCAGGTTGATACAAACTGACTTTTGAGCATCATATTGCCTCCCTTGTACGGAAAGCTTTCTACATGGCCCACCTCATTAGTAAGGGTATCTCATCCAGGGACAAGGGTGGTCATAACATCCCTGTATCCTTCCCTTATGAGACCCATTAGTGAGTACAATGCCCCTTTCAGCATGTACCTCACAAAGCACATGCAGCAGCTAGAGAGACCACAGAGGTTCCTCACCCACAGTATCAATAGCCTCAAACATCTACCCTATACAGATAGGCTAAAAGTCCTGTCAGTCTACTCAGTTTCTTACAGACACCTCAGAGGTGACTTCTGTCTGGCATACAAAGCAATCTCAGACCCCGCCCTGATGGGACTGCTGCATATCCGCAAGTGAAGCTCCACTTGAGTAACCCACACGCATGACCTCAATCTGGTCTGTGACATCAATAGGACTTGATGGCAGGACAGATTTGTGTCCCAGAGGCTCCCCCTTTTGTAGAATAGACTCCTTCTCCATGTAAAGCAGAGTACCTAATTAACCCTTTTTAAGCACAACCTGGATAACTGGATGGGGAACAGAAAATACACCCCTGGGATTCCACCTGTGTCCCTGCTGGACAGTGGTATAGGGTGCTGAATTGTTGGAACATGGTCTAAATTCTTGACTAGGTTTGTAAGCAACTCAGGGCCAATAGCCTAGTAACTTCAAAGGCTCCCTATTACGCTGTTGCAGATGCAGGTTGTCGAATGCGTCTTTGTCAAACTGAAAAGCGAGAAAAGGCAAAATAGCAAAGCGGCTTTTCAGTGAATTCTTTTCCTGGGAAAGAATTTGTTTGGCTGCTTTCACTACTTTGCCTTTTCGGCACTGAAGTGTGATCTTAAAGTTGGTATATTTAAGTAGCAGGTGTGGGGGGCATAGCCCCCCACATTATGTAATGTTTTATAGTTTTTTTTTCTCGGAACAGCAATTTTTTCCCTTGGAAAAAAATCACAGTTTTAAGGTTTCGATGTTGTAAGCTTTTGCTTACATGGGGTTGATTATGTGTTATTCGCTCTTCTGAGTGTGCGATATCATAATATAGACCCACTTCCTATAATCCTATGATCATATGATATATTTTGCCAAGGACTATATGTCTGAACAGCTCCCAAAGCTTTAGGGCTCCTTCCACCAGTATAAAAGTAGACATAAGGGTGTCAAAATTCAGAGCTTGCTTACCAGAAGAAAAAGCAGAGACTAAAGCCCTGCAACCAAAAGGATGTGCTAAAGAAAAAGTGGAAGATAGATATCCCCACCCTGGCAAAAATCAAATGGAAAAGAGGGGTTTATACTGTAAGAGTAATTTAGCTAAATATCAATTGTTATGGTAAATTTACTTACATGGCTGTACTATTTTCCTCATTAGATCACTGCTGCAGTAGCCTAAGCTATATGGGGTGAATACCAAACCTTAGATAGAAAGGGAAGAGGACAAAGGAATGTCCAGGAGACTCTGGAGTATACTTTTTGAAAATCCTTCCCTAGTCCTAGAAAACCAAACTTGTAGTGCTTGGTAAATGTATTTACAAAAGACCAGCTTGCTGCCACTAGAATGTTTCTAGACTCCAACCTCTTTCCAAAAAGCAGCAGAAGTAGCCACAGTCTTGGTAGAATGAGTTCTCATTTTGCCTGGAAGTGACTTGCCATGATGGGAGTAATGTTAGTTGCCCTTTCTTTTTATGTTAAAAAGCAATGAATAATTAGTTAGAACTTCTGAAGTCCCTTGTCTTGTCAGTGCAGTATCCTAGTTGTCTGTGGACATAAAGAATATGTAGATTTTTTCCTTCTTTATTTTTTGTATTTATTTATTTTACAATTTTTTTGGCATCCAGAAAAATACTAGGAGATGAATAGATTGATTTAAAGTGAATTCCAAAACCACTTCTGGCATAATGGAAGGGTTGGTCCTTAAGGCTACCCTAACCTTACGAAAGATGAGATAGGGTTGAGATATTAACTTGCTTGGGTATCAGCACAGCCAGAGCAGTGATTTATAATGTTTTCCCTGTTATGAACCTTAAATCAGCCCCATGAGCTAGTTCAAAGGAAGAAAATGTAAGCTTTTCTAACACAAAATTAAGATTCCAAGGAGGAGCCACCTGTTTTCTGTGTGAATGAATATGTAATACCCCTTTCAGAAACTGCTTGATTTGAGTTTAAAAGGATAGGGGAAGATCTATGGGTAGACAGGCAGAAATGGCCAAAGGATGAATCTTAATGGAATAGTAAGAAAGGCTAGAATTTAACAACTCATACAAATAATGTGGAATAAATGGGGTTTGAGTGTTGAAAGGCTCTTGGTTCATTCTGTGGAACCAACTACAAAATATCTTCCACTTTGCCATATATGATTTTCTAGTAGCAAGTTTATTAGCTTCCCTTAATACCTGCTGCATGTCCACAGAAACAAAGGTATCTAAAACGTATTCAAATTCTGTCATCCAGGCTGTGAGCTGAAGAACTTGAAGGCTGGGGTGAATCAGAGAGTACCTGTCCTGTGTGAGTACGTCCATCCTGTGAGAAAACTTGTGGTTACGTTCCTTGGCCATTTTCAAAAGAAGAGAGAAACACTGTTGCCTGGGCCAAAAGGGAGTCACCAGTATTATTTTTGAAGAATCCTTTTTAATCTTTAAAATGACTGGTTATCAAAGGAAACAGTGGAAAGGCATACAGGAATATTCCTGTCCATGGGAACAAAAAGGTATCAATTCTCCAGGGCTTTATGCAAGGAGTCCTTGAATAGAAGTTCTTTAATTGTCAGTTGTGAATTGAACCAAACAGATCTACTTTAGGAGTTTCTCACAATTTGATAATGTTCTGGGATATAACTTCCATTTGTGGGGAACTACCCAGGATCTGTTCAGCTTGTCTGCCACAAAAGTCTACTCCAACAGAATGTAAGTAGCCTGTTGAGATAAAGGGAATTCCAGGGCAAATTTCTAGGCTAACAGTGTTAATCTGCAAGGTGGGTAAGATGTAGTTCCCCTCTGTTTGCTTATATACCACATTACTGTGATGTTGTTTGTGATGACTAACAGAAGACCTGTAATCCAATGAAAATTCAAGGTTTTTGAGCAACTTCATCCTTTTCTTGATGTTTATGTGCTTCTTTTTCTCTTGTACATTTACACCTTTAGAAACAGCCTGCCATGCAAAGCCTGATGCATCTGTTATCACAGACTGAATGGAGACTGGAGATGACAAAAGAAGACTTGGGTTGAGGGATAATTGAGTCATCCACCAGCGAAGATCTCTCTTGACAAAATTTATCACTGGAATTTGAATGGAAATGGGATGCTGGTGTCGAGACCAGATTTTCGAGACCACTTAACTTTCCTCCTGTTGTAAACTAGCTAGAGGAATTGTGAGAATTACAAGGGGTATAAATCCTAGTATTCTGAGATAGTCCCTTGTTGTGTGATTTTGGAGAGAAAACATCAGGAACTGTTCCTTGTAAAATCCACTTTGACCTGAGGAAGAAAGGCCATCATGAGTGATGTATCTAGAAGACAGCCTAGAAATACTATCCTGTGAGAATGTCTAAGAGACAATTTTTCTAAGTTTAGTTGAAATAATAGGCTGAGAAGAGGATTTTTGACCAAGAGAAGAGATTCTTGACAACCTACAGAAGAGTCCACAAAAATAAGGCAGTTATCTAAATAAGGAAAATGTTTATGTATTGTAACCTGCAATAGGCTACTACTATAGCTAAACACATTGTAAACACTCTTGGAGCTACTGACAACCCAAGGTATAAAGCAGAAAACTGAAATTGTGTACCAGACATGGGGATTCTGAAAAAAAAAAAAAAAAATGAAGTCTTTGTGAATTGGACTATGATTTTAGACATATTTTATGTGTAGGGTAACTAGAGAGTTTATAGGAGGAATGAGAGGTAAAGGAGACTATAGAAAGAGCATTTTGAATTTTAGGATCTTGATGTGCAGGTTTAGAAAGGGAGATTCAACACAGGTCTCCAGGTTACCCTTATCTTGGGTACTAGAAATATCCCTGAATAAAATTCTCCTTCTCTAAGTTTTAATGGAGAAGGCTCTATTACCACCAGAGACAGCATTTGGCTTAGAATAGGTGAAAACAGGGAGGTCTGATTAGTGGGATATGGATTGATTATTTGAGTGGGAAGAGGTATTACCACTGCTGACTATATCCTTTATGTATTATTCCTAAAACCGAAGAGTCTGAAGTATCCTGGTGACAAACATGGAGGTTTTGAGAGAGTAAGTACTGCAAGGGTGGGGATGGGGATAGAAGTAGACATAGTCAGTGTGCTTTTTGGATTGCCCTTGAGCTTGGGAAACTTCACCTTTCTTTTTTGAACTGGTCTGTCACTGCTTTTTAAAATTTGAATGTCTGTCATTTGTTGAGATTGCCTGAAAGAATTGCTATTAAAGTCGTCTAGACTAGAAGGGGAAATTCCTGTTATATTTAGGGATATGGGATTGAATATTATGTGAAACCCACTTGTATTAACTTTCAACTATCATCAAATTTCTTGAAATCTTCAGCAGAGGAAGACTAAAACAAGGCTTTTATCTAAAGGTGCATTCAAAATTAACATTGTCCGATACATTTTGAGTGCATAGCCAAGCAAATGTCTATATAATCGACCCATTGGCAGCCGCTTTGGGAACAGTATCAGCAGAGCTGGATCATGATAAAATGGGGTTCTACGCAGGGAAATGAACCTTGCCCCCAGCCATACCAATATGTCAGTGGTGCAACAGGTAGCACATTTGCCTTTGGTGCAGAAGGTTTTAGGTAATATTCCCACACCAGGCAGATCAATTACTGATACTGCAGTGCAGCATAAGGGGTGTGCTATGCTCCTGTGTGTTGTCTTTTGGATGAGATGTTAAATCAAGACCCCATAACCTGTTGAAAAGAGTAGTACTCCTTTATTTATATACAAAAATAACTTTTATTTACAAAATATTTACATATTTGCAAATATTTACATATGCACAAATATGTAGAAACACGCAGGCAAAACAAACTTTTAGAAAACACAAATCAAAGCAGTGAAAGCAAGGAGGCACAGTCAAATATACGTTAAGCGCTTTTCGTTTATGGATTACACAAACTTCATCAGACAATAAGCAAAATACAATAGTCATTTTAAATACAAGTGAAAACTCACTATTAACCAATCAATTAAGATTAAAAAGACAGACAGGAACGCCCATATTTAAAATCATACCATCACATAAATAGCATTCAATACCTAATATTTAAACAACATAGAAGTCTATTAAGTTAAAAATCAACCAACTACACAAGGTGACATACACAAAACTTACTATATAATAAAGTAAACAATTAAAAATTGTAAATAAAAGGGTGTATATAAGAACTTATTTTGATAAATGTTCTAACGAACTAAACTCTTAAGCTTAAGCAGGCTGCTTATACTACACCCTTCATTTAATCCTGGATAGACATAGGCATTCAGTCTAATCTGCCATGTTAACTCAAGTTCTTCGAGTCTGAGCCCAGTTGGTCCACCCCTTAATTTAGAATTAACTTGGTCTATAATAATGAACTTAAAACTGTGGTCAGTATGTTGTTGCACATGTTTAGCTAGTGCGTTTTCAAGTTTCTGTTTTTTAATTGCATATGCATGCTCATAAACATGCTCATAAATTCGATTCCGCGGAATCGAATTTATGAGCATGTATATGCAATTAAAAAACAGAAACTTGAAAACGCAAATATATAAATATACAAATCTGTTTATACATATTTCCAATTTCTTTTGCAATCATGCTAAATTTTCATTCCTATTAGGCCCCCACTCCTTTTTCCATAACCATCATCTGATTTTACTTAATATTGTTGCTAAAATCCAACTACCATTAAACATAATGGGCAGGATTCACGAAGCCTCCGTGTAAGAGATACAAGGCTTACACGGAGGCTGCAGTTAAACGGTGTGACGTCAGCATGTCATGCATATGTATGAGGGCATGCTGAATCCATAGCCGGCCTTAGGCATAGGCCAACTAGGCGGCCGCCTAGGGCGCCGGTCTAGCAGGGGCACTTTTCTAGCATTTAAATGATGTAGTTAGACCAGGATGGGGGCACCAGGCAGTGTGGTGGGGGGCACCGTGGAGCTCTTTTGCCTAGGGCACCAGTTGACCTAAGGCCGCTGCTGGCTGAATCACATCTAAGGCTAACACGGTCCGTGGAAGACAGTAGGGGGCGTGTCCGTAGGCTGAGCCCTACAAGCGGACACACCCCCAGAAGAGTAAAAGTGCCCAAAGTAAACACGCACGACAGAGTCCATGGAAATGTGAATAAACACAACACAACACATGCCCCCACAGACTATGAACATAAACTATATAAATGGACATGTTATATATTTTTTTAAATTGTAAAGATGTTTGCCCGTGAGTGCGCTCGTTTGCGCGGGCGTGCCCGTAGCTCAGCCACAGTTAGCATTAAGTGGAAAAGCATATAAGAACTAACTATGAAAAGTACGTCAAAAAGCAATAGCATAGCGGTAGAGACGTTGGCTGAAGAGCAGGCAGTCATGGTTCGAGCCCCCACAACATCAATTTTTATTTTTAGTAAAATAAGCACGAAACAAGTCCCTGACATATATGTACACATATAAAATTATATTTTATGTAAAATGTAATGAAATAGGCCATTTATTTTGAAGAAATGTAAGATAACAAAATAATAAAAAATGCCAGATGTGCCTATAGCTGAGCTACAGTTTAACAAGGTGAGTGCATCTGCCCGTAGGTGAGTAGTGGTTTAACAGGTATAAAATGAGTGCCTGTAGGTGAGCAGTGATTTAACACGCTGAAACTGTGTGCCCCTAGCTGAGCTGAGCGTAATATGAGTGCTGACAGCCAAATGAGGCATAAACCAGCGTAATCCGTTTGCGCGGAGCTGCGTGCCGCGTCAACAAGCTAACCGACGGGCAACGTTAAGCAAGCTGTAACAAAACTGCCTTTACACAGACACACCCCCTAGCCTGTCTAGACAGTCATAAAATATAAAAAGCAGTGGCCAGGTTCGAACCCAGGATACCATCCACCATAGTCAAGGTACTGAACCACTAAGCCATGACAGCTGTACTTAGAAAAGCAGTAATAGCAAATATATAGGAATGAATAGAAAGAGGAGCATGACAAAGCAGGTTTTGTGAAGTTGATACAATTCCAAAATGGCCAATCACAGATAAGTGCGGGAAAAACGGCATATATAAGCCCCATAGGCGGAATACACAGCATAAACGATTGTAGAACTAACTTGCAGCCAGAATGTCAAGAGTAGGTGAGGGTAGTTGCTTTCGAGCACAGAGGTGGGGCGTTGAGGAGTCCAGATACATGGTCTGGCTCCTAGTCCACAATCATGAGGCCCAACTCATGCAGTACAGGTCCTGTGGGGAGCATATAGGGCTGAGGCGTGGGACCGGTTGGCTCATGATCTCACCAGTGCCACAGGGATTCCAAGGACTGGTGAGCATGTCCGTCACCACCATGCGGACCTGAAGATACGTAAGCAGGACCAATTGAACCTTTGGATCCAGGAGGCCTGGCAAATGCCCAACGCCCCACTACTGAGTAAGTTACATTTAATTATGTATGTAAGAAATTAAACTAGCTGATATTATGGAGATGTGTATTCCAATATTACTTCATTTATATTACAGCTGCAGGTGTCCGTTCTGCGAACCGCAGAGCCTATGACGATAGGCTGGTGCGGTTGTGCCACCAGGCAGGTCAGTAATCCTCTCCCAGTAACTGTAAAGAAATATAAAAGTATGACAGTTAGCAAAAGAGTGCAGTGTAGTCACTAAGTAATAACATGTGCAAGTAACAGTGTAAGAGTGTTTGCAAGTATTGCTTGATTACAAAAGTGTGTTGCAGTCTGTAATCCAAACAGAAAAATGAAAATGTCTGAAATAAAGTCTGAAATAAAGATGCCCCACCTGTAATATAATAGTACACAACCTGCAGCAGGCTGAAAAGTACAGCTTCAGAAGATTAGCAAATCACATGTGTGAAATATATCCCTGTTGAAATACTGAAACATGACAGAAGTGAGACTGCTGGAAAGGATTGTAATAACTACAGGTAAAACATGTCAATAAAGCCTAGAAGTAAGTATCATCCTGAATAGTAAAATGAAAACAAGTGAGAGAGTGTGAGAAAGAGTTATGAATCCACCAATGAAGTAGTAATAACCCCTGAATAAAGTATACTGCACTCAGTACAGAATGAAATGAATGTGACAAGCAGAACCAAACTGCGAAATGTGTTCAAAGTGTTGCTGCAGCTGGAATGTGTATCCCAAAATCTGGATATGTTGCTCTCAGTCAGCAATATGCAGATAGTATGATTGTCTGAAATACCAAACATCCACAGTTGTCTATAGCTATATAAAGCAAATGTAGCAGGATGATGTAGCTGAACAAAGCCAGATATGAATGTGTATGAATAACAATAAAATGTATATTGATGTAGCAGTAACAGTCCTATCACCAAATTGAAGTAGTTATCATATAGGAAACTGTAGTTAGAACAGTAGTGTGTATATATCTGCAGCTATTAGAAATGTACAGCATATGTATTGGTATTCGAAGGTGTTAATAACATTTTCTTCACACCACCCTATAACCACATATAATCCATTCCACGTGAAATTGGTATGTGCAATCACAATTAACACCCCTGGACATTTGTCCTGCTGGGTCATAAATATTTGCATGTACGTTGATGCATCTGCCCTGTTCATACATCCAAACCTGATGGCCTGTTGCCATCAATCAACCCTGCATGTTGTTGGACTGTGTATTGCTGTTCAAATTATGCATGTGTTATGCTCGCTGTTCAATGGTGTGAATATCTGGGTGTTTGGTTAATGGGAATACTAATGCATGCTGTTACAACTAATTGCGAATGGTATTGTATGTTACTAATACAAACTGTCATGACATAATGCAAAACATAGGACGACAGGGAAGGCGGATTCCAGCGGACCCACCTCTCCCACCTCAGCTGGCGAGTGCACCTGGCACTAGTGCCCAGTCTGGACCCTCCTCCGGTGGCCCTGTGCCACCTGCGGGTGGAAGCACTGCAGGGGATGGGGCCTGTCACCCCTCTGCAAGTGTGGCCGGAGGAGAACCACCACTCACCCTCCGTAGCGTCCGGACTGTGGTGCGTAGGGAGATCAGGGACTCTGTTCTTGGGCCCCTACGCCAGCTTGAGGCACAGGTGGCACAACTTACGGGCATGCCTGTTGCCCGGCCTACACAGCCCCTAGCACAGCCACGTCCTGGGCAGTGAAGGAACAGTGGCAACTGCCCATGGGTGGGGATATCAGTTCCACTGTTGCCATCTGTGGGCTCATGGGCTCTGGATATCCAAACATCCGTCCCCGTCAATTGTGTAACCCCCCCACACGTGTCATACACCGCCCCTGTATGCGTCTTGTTTGTTTTGTCTGTTGACCTACCAAACCTACCTCCCCAGCTATACCGACTTCCTTCACCTGACATACCACTCTCACCTGAAAAAAAAAAAAAAAAAAAGGGCACTCTGTACCCACAAAAATTACGCCCCATACATAGCTGCCCATTCTGCACACATGTCTGCTGGACATGGAAACTATCAATTACAATTGGCTGTACAACAAGTATTATTGTTGTCCTGACACCTCTCTCAGGGGTGGAAGGTTTCAAATGTCACACCAAATTACATACATATGCACAGCTGTTGCTAATGAAGAAATGGGCAGCTATGGGCCTTACCTCCATCCCTCCTGCAAAACCCAAGCTTGTTTCCCTACTGTCTTACCCTCTTTGTGACCCCTTTTTCACCACTTTCCTGTCTCCCCATTTTCATTTCTTTCAAAGAAAATAGCGCGGGTGTGCGCCAGAGTAAGCACTGTTAATCGGTTGTAAGCGGGTGTGAGCGGAGCTGAATGCCAGTGCGCATGCGGGAGCTCCACGCAAACCAGCGCTAACCTGGTTACAACTGCTTAAAAGTGCCTTAGTCACTCTGATTGACAGGTCCTGTAGTCAGTACAAAAGCAAAATAAAATCCCACTGTCAGTCCTGAACCCAGGACTTTGGAAACAGTAGTTTGCATGACCTACCACTAAGCCATGACTGTTATACAAGAACATTGTGCTAAAATAAATATATCATGTAATAGTAGGAGTGAATGTAAAGGGAATATAGGATGTGTAGTACACAAAGCATGTCATTTATACTTACTGTCAAAACTAGTGGATTTCCATAATAGTGTGTGAACAGAAACAGCCATGCTAGTTGGTAGCTAGTAGGTAATAATGTCAGTTAATGTACATATATAAATGTATGTATATTTATATATATATATATATATATATGGGTCTCCTTCTAATGACCGAAACGCCGATTCGCCGACAGTGAAATCACCACGAAGCGACCGACAACGCAGTTGACCGACATGCTCGAATCCGACAGGCGGAAGACCGACAAGGGGAATGTGTAAGCGACCTGGTAAGTATGCGATAGTGAGGGATTTAGGAGTACGGGGCGGACAGGTAAGTGTGCAATACTCAGGGATGTAGGGTTAGGGTGTGTGATAGGTGAGTGTGCGTAGTGTCGGAGCTTGGGGTTCGGGGTGTGTAAGTGAGTTAGGGTTAGGGTGCAGGTAGGGAGAGTGTCTGGTAGTGTCGGAGCTTGGGGTTGGGGTGTGTAAGTGAGTTAGGGTTAGGGTGCAGGTAGGGAGAGTGTCTAGTGTCGGAGCTTGGGGTTCGGGGTGTGTAAGTGAGTTAGGGTTAGGGTGCAGGTAGGGAGAGTGCGGTAGTGTCGGACCTTAGGGTTAGGGTTTGGGTTAGGCTAGTGGATATGTGTTGTAGTGTACTGTGTTGTTTTGTAGTGTGTCGGTGTTATGGTGTTCGGTGTTTGGCGTTGTCGGGTTTGTGTGTTGTCGGTTTTCTGGCGTCGGTGATTTCACTGTCGTGAATCGGCGTTCGGTCATTAGAAGTAGACCCATATATATATATATATATATATATATATATATATATATATATATATATATAGTTGTAGGTGTCAGTGTGCATACACACTTACTGCAGGAAACAGGAGAGAGGAATGGAGAAATGTGAATCTACAACACAGCCTGAATCATGAGAGAGATTTAGAAGTTATGTACCTACCATAACGTTCCATGTTAGTTGTCTTCTCTCGCCTTCTTTCTTGCTGAATGGGTTCGGAGCCGATCCTCGGCTCCGACTCGGCACTTGCTAAGCTCGAGAGTCACTTTTACCAGCTTGAGGCAGCCCCATATCTCATGATGTAAGGCGGTAAATACCCAGATCTCGTTTGGTACCTAGAGGGACAACTGCCTAGCATAAAAAAACTTTCCACTAAGGAAAGAAGAGCAACTAGCCTAAAGGGCTGTAAGGGGAAACCAGATAAATAAAACTAGAACTAACTGGTGTCCACAAATCTTCCAGAGACAAGGGAGATCAAGGTCTGTCCAGGCAAGGGGGACAGGAGGGAGGGTCGCAAGAAAGAAGGCGAGAGAAGACAACTAACATGGAACGTTATGGTAGGTACATAACTTCTAAATGTTAAGTTGTTAATCTCGCCTTCATTCTTGCTGAATGGGACCGCGTCCCTAGCACCTCTATTCTGGGTGGCTCAATGGAACAGACTCTTGAGAACCATGGAACCAAAACTGGCCCTACTCCTGGAGGCCAAATCCAATTTGTAATGAGAAACAAAGGTATGAGGAGTGGCCCAAGTGGCTGCTGCACAAATAGTATCTAAGGGTAGTCTAGCCTGAAAAGCTGTAGAAGTGGCTAGGCCTCTAGTGGAATGTGCCTTTGGTTTCGAGCACAGTTGTTTGCCCCTAAGTTGATAAATGTCAGAAATGGTGGAAGATAGCCATCTAGATATGGTCACTTTGGAAACAGGGTGGCCTTTCTTATTTTCAGCATAAGAAAGAAAAAGCTGATCAGACTTCCTGAATTGCTTTGTTCTGTCCAAATAATATCTGAGTTGTCTGTGAACATCTAGATAATGCAATTTTTGTTCTGATCTGTTGGAATAATTAGGAAAAATACAGGGAGATCAATGGATTGGTTTAAATTTGTTTTTGAAGCAACCTTGGGCAAAAAGGATGGATTAGTTCTCAAGGATACTCTGTCCTTGTGGAAGACCAAATATGGGGGACGAACAGAGAGGGCATGAAGTTCTGACACTCTCCTAGCCGAGGTAATAGCGACAAGGAAGAGTGTCTTCCACGAAAGAAACTTTAATGAACATGAAGCAGCTGGCTCGAAAGGAGGAAGAATTAAGGATGTCAGCACTAGATTTAAGTCCCATTGTGGAGGAGGAATCCTGACAGGAGTTCTCAGGAGAAAAATTCCTTTCAAAAAAGCTTTACAAAGCTTGTGGGACATAATGTTGTGATCTGCAAATCCGACATGAAAGTTCGAGATTGCAGCCAACTGAACTTTGACCGTGGAAGATGAAGAACCCGAGTGAAAGATTTCCACTAGAAAATCCAAAACTGCATGAACAGGGGCAGTAAAGGGATCTATGTTCCTCAATTTCGCCCAAAGGGAGAAACGTTTCCACTTGCTAGTGTAAATCCTTTTAGTAGAGGATTTAAGGGAAGCTACTATGATATCTCTAGCGGGTTAGAGATCATAGGAAGCCTGGCTAAGGAAGGAAGTGGAGCAACCAAGCTGTGAGGTTGAGAGAAGGGATGGACCGATGCAGCTGACCCGATTGGTGTATCAGAAGATCTGGCACTGGGTCCAGATGCCATGGCTGCACCAAAAGATGACGATGAAGGAACGGAAACCAAATTTGTCGAGGCCAATACGGGGCAATGAGAATCATTTTGGCTCTCAAAACGGTAGCTTTCTGGAGTACTTGAGGTATCAATGGAAAAGGAGGAAAGGCATAAAGAAGTCCCTGGGGCCAATCTTGGGTAAGAGCGTCTCTGGGGGGATGGCCCGGAAGTGGGAAGAGAGAGAAGAAGACTGGGCATTTGCTGTTTTGGGGTGTAGCAAAAAGATCGCAACATGGGCCCCACTTCTGAAAAATCTCCTCCACTATAGATTGCTTGAGAGACTACTCGTGAGGCATGAGTATAGCTCTGCTCAATCTGTCCTCTAAAATGTTGGTTTTCCCAGGGATATGCGTTGCTACCAGAAACCGATGAGAGGAGATCGCCCATTGCCAAAGTCTGAGAGCCTCTCGACACAAGGGATAGGACTTGGTTCCGCCCTGCTTGTTGATGTACCATACTACGGACATATTGTCCGTGTGAACTGCAATCGTTCCTAAGGGAAGAAAGTCGTTGAGGGCTTGCAACGTTAAAAGCACTGCTCTCATCTCTAGGACGTTTATGTGCAGGTGGTATTCGAACGGTTGCCACGTCCCATGAACCATCCTGCCCTGATAATGACCCCCCCACCCGATCAGGGAAGCGTCCGTAGTGACTGTGGCTACCGGGGCCGGGAAAACAAAGGGTCTGCCCTGATGGACTTGGGGAGAAGAAATCCACCAGGATAGATGGTTTTTGCAAGTTTGTGTCACCAGGATCTGGTGACGCATGGGAAGTTGTTGGTAGGACCATTGTGTGAACAATATCCATTGAAGGAGACACATGTAAAAACAGGCCAAGGGAAGAAGAGTAAAGGCAGCTGCCATGAGGCACAATACTTTTACGACCAGCCTGGCTTGCACCTTTTTGCTGGCAAGGATGATCCGCACATGGTTTTGGATATCTAGGATTCTCTGGCTTGTGAGGTTTGCTGACATCCGAACAGTGTCTAAATTTGCGCCTATAAAAGTAATAGATTGGCAGGGCAATAAGGTGGATTTTTCGTAGTTGACCGAAATTCCTAAATGAGTGCAGAGATTTAGGGTGTAATCTCTGGCTTGGAGAAGTTGATGCCTGGTGGTGGCTGAGAGGAGCCAGTCGTCGAGATATGGAAACACCTGGAATCCTTGACATCTCAGGTGAGCCGTGACCACTGCCATGCATTTGGTGAACACTCTAAGGGCTGTAGTGAGACCAAAGGGCAGGGCTCTGAATTGAAAATGACTGGACCCCAGCCGAAAGCGGAGAAACCTTCTGGAGCGTCTGTGGATTTTTATGTGATAGTATGCATCCTGAAGGTCTATTGAGCACATCCAGTTGTCTTTGCCTAAGAAGGGCAAAATCGATTGAAGTGTGACCATTCAAAATCTTGTCTTCTTCACAGACTTGTTGAGTCTGCTGAGGTCCAATATTGGTCTCCAATCTCCTGTCTTTTTGGGAACCAAAAAGAACCTTGAGTAGATTCCGGGCTCTGAATGGTCTGTTGGAACTGGCTGAATGGCCCTTTTTTGTAGAAGCTTTGATACTTCTAATTTTGCGATTTCCCTTAGACCGGGTGGAACATCTGGAAGGGAATTTTTGTGAGGGAAGGGACTTTCCTCGAAAGGAATCTTGTAACCCTCAGATAGAAGCACGCGAAAGCGCTTACTTTTTTCCTTGGATTTTATGTAATAAAGCTGTTATATTGTTCGTGGTGGTGGTCTACCTGCTTCTTGGATTAACCCTCAGATATGATCGACTGTACCCATTTGTCTTGCAAAAGGGAAAGCCAGGCTTCTGGGTACAGCGATAATCTTCCCCCGACTGCCTCCAAGGATGGACAGTCGGGCAATACCTCAGGGATGCTGGAAGGGCTTGTCAGAGAGAGGCTCTCTGCTGCCCTGGTTCTGCGGACCCCCTCCGCCCCTAGGGCAGCGTCTATTATTATTACCCCCTCTGCCTCTAGGGGTAAACTGACCACGTGTGTCCGGCGTGACTCCTGAGATTTTCGAACGACATCTTTCCCCCTTCTGTCCTTTAGGTAAGGCCTAGAAGGGGTGGAAAACGGACTCCTCTGCAGAAAGAGTCTCGCCGTCTTGCTCACACCTGGTCAAAGTATCCTTCACCTGAGGACCAAACAATGTTGACCCATCGAAGGGAGAGTTTGTGAAGGACGCCTTAAAGGGATCTGCAAAATTACAGAGCCGCATCCAGGACTGACGCCTAAGAGCCACTCCTGTCCCTGCAGCTCTACTGCTCCATCTGCTGCATAAGAAATCAGCCGCATGGAGGAGTTGGTAATGGAGTTAAGGATTCCTAGCTGAGAAGCAATCTTATCCTGAGCCCCTACAGCTGAAGGATCCTGTACTACTTCACCTAATTCTTTAAGGATGTCCCTTTGAAGTCTGGTGAAGTGACATAAATAATTCAGCGAACGCTTGGCAAAGGTCGCTGAGGAAAACATCCACTTACCATACCAGTCCATGGTCCTAGAATCCTTGTTAGGAGGATGGACTGGTACGGAAGGATCTGCAAGTTCCTTCTTGGTGGCCGCCACCACCATGGCATCAACGGGGACACCTTTTGTAAGAAATTGTTTCTCGGAAGGGGCTGTAATAAATTTAGAAGGCCTCCTGGGAACTGGTTCCATGGAATCAAGAGATGCCCACGCCTTCCGAGCTATCACCTCCATGAGGGGGTCGAAAGGCGGAGACACCCAGGAGGTGGAGGTCGAGATCCAAACGCCTCTAGGTATACCGACTCATCCTCGGAGGGATTAATGGAGGCCAGTTTCCCATCTGTTTTAGGAGTTCTAGGATGTCTGAAAAAGAGACATCCTCAGAGGGGGATCTTGGGGACCCCTCCGACTCATCTAAGTCGGTATCTGAAGTTGTAGACTCAGGGGAGTCTACGTGCTTCCTCTTACAGGTCCTCTTCTGCGGAGGATCTCCTGACGGATCAGGAGAATCCTCGGAAGAGGGTTCTTCCCAGTGGGGAAACCTGAGGCGGTGGATCTCTTGGTCCGGGAGCAAGAGAGTGGGAAGAGACATCTACAGGCACCATAGAGGGAGGAGCTAAGGGGATAGACTGCTGACTGAGCCGGGGCCAGCACACTCCTCATCACCTCAAGGCTCCCTTCCCAGGGAGATCCGAGACCCCGCTCCAAAGAAACAGGGCTCCCGGCCCACCGAGGGAAGGCTCCGAGGCAGATGTCGGAGCCGAGCTCACTAAGGCCGAAGCCCAAGGGGAAGAGCAGGGTCGGACAAGGGTCCGATGCCACTCACCCTCGGAGCAGACCAGGGAAGCCCACCACCAGATCCCTCCAAGGAAGGTCTCGAGGAGGAGATAAGAGTAGAAGCTGAAGGAGCAGAAAGGGTGGTATCTGCCCCAGCCGTAGCAGTGACTATTCCAATAGACTCTGGCTCCGAGCTCTGGAGGAGAGTCGAGGGAGGAACTTGAAGAGGGTGTGGACTAGTAGTCGTCTGTTGAGACGGACTATGAAGCATTTGGGCTAGTGCCTGTGATTTCAACAATCTGCTTACCACTCTCTCCAAATCATGGTCTGAGAGCCTGGAAGACCTAGATGATCGGCTCTGATGGCTCCCACGAAGAAGAGGAGAGGTCGGAGCCGACAGTATCGGCTCCAAAGAGGGAGACCTGGACCGCTTCCTCGACGGAACCATCGGAGCCGAAGAACCCTCAGTTCCAGACGGAGCCGACAACTTATCGGCTCCAAGCCTGGTCAAAGATGTATCGACTCCGGCTGGAGCCGACACAGGTAAGGAAATAATGGTATCGGGCGGCGGCACCGTGCAGTCTTCGACACATGGTGGTCGGAGCCGGTCGGAGCCGACACCAATGTGGCAATTAAAGTATCGGGAAGATTTAGTCAAAATAAGATCGGCTCCAGCCAGAGCCGATCTCGACTCCAAAGGAGTCAGAGCCAGGGCCGAAGGCTTAGTAGCAGAAGCCTGGGCCTTGGAGGTCTTGGAGGGCTTACCCGAAGCAGATTTGGCCGGGGAGCCCTCCGGTTTAAGTAGTCCTCTTAAAATTAATTTATTTCTCCTTTCCTGCAGGACTCTCTGGCTGAAAGAGTGACAAATAGCACAGGAGTCCTGCAGGTGGAGAGGTCCCAGGCAATAGATACAAGAAGTGTGACCGTCTGTCAGAGACATCTTCTGACAGCACACTTCTTGAAACCTGAGACCCTCTGTTCTTTGGACATAGTGAGCACACACACAAAACACACTACTCACACAGTCCCAGATTCAGAAAATTTAACTTAAAATGCGGAAACATAAACTCACACACACGCCCTGACAGGAAGGGATGGGAGAGGATTGAAGGCCCGACTAAGTAAAACTACAAGGGAAACAGTAAACTAGGAGCTAGAGACCCTAAAACAATCTAAAAGTGACAAATTCACTAATATATGAGAGAAAAAGGAGGAATGGGGTGACTAAAATTTGAATAACAACTTACTTACCAAGAGCTGGTAAAAGGAGTACCTCATCAGCGAAGTGGCAAACGAGATCTGGGTATTTACCACCTTGCATCATGGGATATGGGGCTGCCTCGAGCTGGTAAAAGTGACTCTCGAGCTTAGCAAGTGCCGAGTCGGAGCCGAGGATCGGCTCCGAACCCATTCAGCAAGAATGAAGGCGAGATTGACAACTTAACATACTAACCTTTACATTCACAGAACAGTGTCCACAGCATACCAGCATGGTCCCCACCCTTACAATCTGAAAGGGCAACGCCTATCTCACATACCCTTTTATAGCACTGTCCTGAAATCACAGTGAGAACTGCAATCAGTACACAACTGGCTGCATGCAATTAGCAAATGCTGGCTTACAATTGGTGCAGAGGCCATCACATGGACTTATGCAGATACCTACAAAAGCATCCTGTACTCACACCCCACACATGCAATACTTTCATTGCACTGTCTGGAGGCAGAAAGAGAGAGAGAGAGAGGGAAAAAAAAAAAATAAGAACACAAACAACAACACACAATACACAAACTAAGTTGAAGCTGTCAGCAGTGTCAGTACCAAGCTGGGCTAGCAGCAGCAGGAAGCTGTAGTAACGGTAACGCAACCAGCTGCGGCAAACACAGGTAATGTAAAGTAACAAGTTAATAGTCTACATACTGTGAACCCTCCATATGTGTCATAGGTCTGTATCTATAGGTATGTCCATGTGATATGTTGTGTCCACGTAGTTCCACCCAAAGGGGGTGACTATACATTACATGTCATTCAGTGTTAGGCCATGATCCTGGCACCAGTTGTCCGTTTCAGTGAGGCCTGTCTGTAGGATGTGTGTGTCAGCTGGTGTAATGACTATGGCGCTTAGTTTGCAGTCATCTGGGAACTTTGTCATCCACAACCCGCACATGTTTGCTTTCACATCTGAGAAATAAATGCCAAACAAGAGGGGTCCTAGGACAGAGGCCTGTGGGATACCACATGTGACTGGCATTGAGTCTGACATGGCTCCTGCAATATCGATATTATGGATTCTGTATGTCAACCAGTATGCAACCCATCATGTGACATATGTAGTAACATGTAAACTAATGAGCTTGTCTATGATGCCTGAGTGGAGTACTGTGTTGAAGGCCTTAGGCAAGTCCAGGTAGGCTGTATGGACTGCGTTGCCCTCATCAATGGCTGTAGTGACTGTTTTGAAAGG